>NW_001865052.1:118701-127718 GCF_000002865.3 Monosiga brevicollis MX1
TCCATCTCTCTCTGTCTCTCCCTCTCTCCCTCTCTCTCTGTCCTCTTGTGTCTCTCTGTCTTTCTCTCCCTTTGTCCCTCAGTTCCTCTGCCCCTCTCTCGCGCTCTCTCTCTCGGTCTCTCTTTCTCTCTCTCTCTCTCTCTCTCTGCGTCCCTCTCTCTCTCTGCGTCCCTCTCTCTCTCTGTCGGTCTCTCTCTCTCTCTCTCTGTCTTTCTGTGCAGCTGTCCTTTCGTCTGGGTCTTACCTCTCGACATTGGTGGTGGTGCTCATGGGCGTCTTCATGTGGCTTGTAGGTGGTTTTTTCCCCCTCTCCAAACGATACCAAAGCAACATGGCTGCCTCTGGCGAGATTCCCCAGGCCTGGGTTGACAAGGTCAAGGAGCTGCTCGGCGGCGAAATCTTCACCAAGGAGCAGCCCGGCAAGTGGGAGGGCAAGGCCGGTGGCCATGTTCCCGTGGTCTCCAAGAACGACGATGGCACCGTCACCGTCAAGGTTCGTTTTGTTCTCGCTTGACGCCAAAAAGCATACGCACTCCACTGACAAGCCAGATTTGCTTCTTGCTCGTGGCCACCCTCCCACCAAATAACAAAAAAACAAACACACACGCACACACACTCGCCGCTTGTGCCGACAGACCCGCGACTAGAGTCTCACCGCTGGCATCTTTCTTCGTTTAGGTGCCCCATGTCATGAAGAAGGGCGAGAAGGACGAGGATGACCACTGGATCGAGTACGTCTTTGTCCAGGACGCCGAGGGCAACATCGTGGCCATGAACAAGTTCACTCCCACCGACGCCGCCGCTGCCATCAGCTTCCAGCCCGAGGCTGGCAAGACCCTCACCCCTTTTGGCTACTGCAACCTCCATGGCATGTGGAAGGGCGAGCAGTTCTGACTCCGTTCCCAGGCTAAACTCTAGTTCGTCCCCGCTGCCATTGACATGTGAATTCAACTTTTTTTTTTGTTCCAACTGATTATGATGATGCTTTCGTCCAACGAGGCGAGCTACCTTCCCACCCCCCCACTTTTATTTCTTCGGTTGCCCCTTCATCATCAGCAAACGTGCCCAGCAGCAGGGACAGTCCACAAAGGTGGTCGCAGGCACAAATAAGATTTAAAGGTTTCTTCAACGGCGTTCACGCTCGAATCTCAAGCCCAGGGATCAGTTGGCGATGTTTATTCACAAGGACACACGCGTCATACTTATCAGCAATCACAATTTTTTTCAAAAGTCGGCACAAAACGAGCCTTGGCTTTCTATCAAACACGTCACCCAAAAACACAAACCAGAAACACAGAACATGTCTTCCATAACCATCAGACACCGCCGCGGTAGTGGCAGCAGAAGAGGGGAAGAGGAGTAAAAGAAGAAGATAAACAGGCATCAGTCAGATATCAAACATTGAACGGCCCGCGACACGCAGGGCAAAAAGCAGTCAAATTGGCCAACTACTAGTCAGACAAGTCTACAAGGAGAGCTGCTCCAGGTCGTCGGCATGCGAATCAGGGCCGGAAGGAGTCAGATTGGCAAGATCGTCCGGTACAGGGCTATGGTGGTCATCCCGACGGCCCGGTACAGCGGCAGGCGAAAATGCAGTCGGCACCACGGTCGTGCTTCGCTCCACGCCCGCCCGAAACATGACGTGCGAATCAGCTGGCTCGCCGCTGCGCTGATCACCGGACCAATGACCGCTGCGTTGGTCATCGCTGTCGGTCCACGAATCAAACGAGTCAAGGTGGTGACGCCGCACGGCTTGTGGGGTCCAATCCGGCGAAACTGCAACCTTGCCGGCAGGTGCAGCCCCACCCACGTCCATCGCGGCGTGCAGGCTCATCGGCTGCGACTTGGGCAAGTCCAGGTTGGCCAGGTCGGGTGTAACCTGCTCATCACCAAGCACCGTCAGGTGGCCCGTGTCCGTTTCAGAATGCAGCCGATTGCGCTGCATCGTCGTCGTCTGCACACGCGCTTGCATGGCCATTGCAATCAAATCGGCTGCTGCCGGCCCACCGTACGAAAAGGGAACCGGCAATGCCACTTGTGCGTCATTGTCACCATGGCTGCCATCTTCTAATTGGCCGTCCCGACTTGCACCACCGTGCACAACAACACTCTGAGCCGCCGCGTTGGGTCCAGCGCTAACTGGAACCGAGCCTGCAATGGGAAATGCGGGGGTGGAGCCGGGAAGGCCAGGTGACAAGGGTGGAGCCGCTGCGTTCACAGCGTTCTTGGACTTCCGTTGGCGCAGCACGTCCTGTTCCTCTTGACTAATGGCCTCCACATGCGCATCAAAGCGCTCCACAATCAGCTGGTCATCCAGCGGTAAGCTGTTGTACAGACACCACAGGTAAGTGAGTGACCATGTGCCCATGCTTTGTGACAGCCGATGCTTCGAGTGCCTGCGTCTCCATCCTACACAGAGCAGACCTACCTCATGGCCAATTCGATGATGGTGTCCAAATGCGTTGAAACATCATAGCCCAAGCGCCGAAGGCGCATGTAAACTTCCTGGCGATCCTCCATCTGTTTTCGCCGGATACAAAGAAGAAGAAGAAGAAGAAGAAGTGACAATTGAGCAGTCATTCACATGTCAAAAAACAAAAACAAAAACAAAAATAAACAAAGCAAAACACCACCACCAAGATGGTTGCTTGACCAATCAGAGAGGGCGGGGCCTGCAGTCGCTTGAGGGGCGCGCACAAGCAGGATACAGTTCATACCTGCAGCAGCTGCGCTTCATGCAGCTTGAGCAATGCCAGGACCACGCGGAAAATCACGTTGTGACCATGTACAAAGATCAAGTCCCACAAGCGTAGAGTCAGCTCAGTGTCACACATGTCCACGAACATTACAAAGAACCATTGAAAGGTCACCAGCGACAGATCCTACCGGGGCAACACGCGACGTGAGCGACGTGAGCGACGTGAGCGACGACGACGACGACGACGACGACGACGACGACAACAACAACAACAACAACAACAACAACAACAACAACAACAACAACAATAACAACAACAACAACAACAATCGCATCGGTGCTACAACACAATGCATGTGTCATACCACTTCGAGCTCGGCCAATCGGGCGCCCAGCGCAGGAAGATGAACCTGGACCAGGTCCACCATGACGCGTTGATCTGCACGAGGCGAGATCATGGGATCGACATAGTAGCCCACAGGCATAATGTGGTCAATCAAAGCGACCATGCCCCTGTGTCATACAAAGCCCGGCGCCATCAAGGGTCGTAGAACAAGGACATCCACGTGAGAAGCCGATGAGACCTCCCCTCTCCTTGAAAAAAAAAAAAAAAAAAAAAAAAAAAAAAAAAAAAAAAAAATCAAGCCGAAGGGTACAGGTCAACAAACAAGAACGCACCAGAAAGCCACTTCCTCCGGCAAGAAGAGTAGCAGAAAGGCGGCAATGAAATTGAAACCTTGGCAGTAGCCAATTTCAGCGTTGTGCAGCGCAAAGCTGTTGAGCACACGCCGAAGACAACGCCAACCACGACGGCGACGATCCTGAAAAAAGCGATTGTGGGGAAAAGTGCGTGGCAGATCGAGCATAATTTGTGCATCGCAAGGACTCTTGCCCCGACGGCAGAGCTCGTTGTAATAGTTGCCGCCACGCGCGGCGCGCTCCTGCCCAATCCAACGATTGAGCAACACCGACCACACACTGATCCTATCATCGTCACACAGCATTGAGCAAGGCCAGGCGAGGTGAGTCATGGCCAGCAAGACCTCAGAAGGACACAGGCAATGCGCGCGCAAACGCCACATTAATGCCATGGATGCGTCGCTTTTCGCAATCTCCAGGCATGCAATGCCAAAAGCAGCGCCAGATACTGACCGATGTTGATTCGGGACGCCATTGGCAACGCAGGTGGTCAGTTGTGAGTCTTCAGAGACCCCTTCCAAGTTGGGGTGGTCTGCCAAGAGCTGTAACCAGCTGCTGTTTCGGTGCTCGCGCGCCGTGATCGTGGCCTGCGCACTAGGGGGCAGTTCGTCGTCCAGCATCAACATCCAAGAGCCATCTTCGTTACGCAAAAAGGTATCCAATGCAAAGCCATAGCGGTTGTATGCCATAAAGGCATGGCGGCTCTTGCCGTCATCCACGGGCTCCTCTTCAAACGGCGAAAAGTGCGCAAGTGACAGCTGCTGGCCTGGCGCCAAAAGTTGCCACCAAGCGATGGTGCCGTCCTGTGAGGCGCCGGATGAGAGTAGGACATCGGTACTGACAGGCAGCAGGAAGCGTGCGGCATCGGCGTGTGCATCAATCTCCTGCAAAGGCTCGTAGGTGACCGCGTCCCATACCAAGAGGGAGCCAGTGGCACATGCGGCCCACATGCGTCCAGTGATGAGGCGCAGGACAACGATGCCACCACAATCGGCATGGACCTCCCAGATCATGTTGCCGTCCGTCAAGCTCCAGACTTGGACCATGCCCAAGTTTTCACAGCCGGTCCAAAGATCGTTGTTCACGCCGAGCTCCAGGCAATGCGCAGCCACTGTCATGTGGCGGGTGTCACCATTCCGGCGCGAGCCGAATGACGAGTAGGAGCTGCCCAGGTAGACCAAATTCTTGTTGGACACGGACGAGGGTGGCGTCGGGCAATCCTCACCGTCCAGATTGGCTCCACGGCGATAGAAGCGTGGAAGCTCATCAGGTGAAAGGGTGGCAGCGCCACCGCCATGAAAGCCGAGAATTTTACGGAGGCGATCCTTGGCCCAAGGCTTGCTTTCCTGGGCCGCGGGTGCCTCTTCCTCGCCGAAAACGGAGACGACGGAGTGTGGCGATGGCAGAGCAGAAATAGCACCGGGGGGATTGCTACTCGCGCTCGTCAGTGTGCTGAGCCGTGGATGGGTGGCTTGGCTCAGGTCGGGCAAGAGGGGTCGCGCTGCAGAAGGGCGTGGCATGGATTCGCCCACACCAGAGTCACGCACTGGCATCTTGAGCGGGCTCGTATCAGCCGAGCGGGCAAAGCGCTCAGCTTGAATGGGCTTCCATTCGGCGTTTAGGCCACTGTCCGAGGAGACAACGCCGGCGGTGGAAAAGGGAGCAAAGCCGGCCTTGGTACTTCCGGAACGGGGGCGCTCGACAGCCAAGGGGCGCGAAGTGTTTGGGAGGACGAGGGAGCTCACCGAGCCTCCACTGGGGGGTCGGCCGGAGGACACGGTGGGCTGCGCTTCTGAACGTTGCCGTTGGTGCTCTCGGGCCGATTTCATGCGGCGTAAGAAGGCGTTGGCCTGAGCTACGGGGCCACTGGCAGTGGCAGCATCAGGAAAACCGAGTTGCTCTCGCTCGCGCGCACGAAAGAGGGAGTTACTGCGTTCTCTGGGACCCCCGTTGCCGGCGGGGTGTGGGGACAAGCGGTTCGGAGAAAGAGGCCGGTTGCGACTGCCGGTGGGTGATAGAGTGCCGCGGTTGCTGGAGAGCGCCGGCATGGAGCCACGGCGCGAATCGCTTCCGGATCGACCATCGTTGCTGCTAGAGTTGGAGAGCAACTTGATAGCCCGCTGGGCGGCAGCATTGAGTTTGCTAGAGTTTGAACCGGCGCGCGAGCGGTTGGTCATGGGCGGGCGGTGTTGGTGGGGCAAAGCAGGTTGAAAGTGTTGCTGGTGCTGGTGCAGCTGTTGCTGTTGATGATGTTGTTCGATGGCCGAGGCCACGAGCGCAGCTGGGTGAATGGAATCGTCCTCTGGAGCGGGCATGGACTTTGTCGTAGTCGTCGAGGCCATACTCATATTGCTGCCGACAGACATGGTGTCGGCCATGCTGAGAGCAGCCAGCGAGTCCAGGTCGGTGGAAGCCGAGGCACGCTGTGAGTATGAGGTGTAAGAGGACAAGTCTGCTGCATGGGCAGAGTGGCTGGTGGTGGAGGATGTGTTTGGGGTGGCCGGGGCCGGTACAATGCCGTGGGGTAGATGTAGAATGGCTCGGTGCAGTTGCAGGTCGTACACCACAATGGTGCTGCCGGCGGCCAACCTAGGTCGTGAGTAGCCCGCGGGATGGGAACGCGCAAGAGGGCGTGAGAAGTGGGGTTGGAGCTAAGTTGCGAAATGATATGCATCGCTTGAGGAAGACTCGATGAAAGATGGGCAGCGCACCAGAGTTTGTCTTGGTGGTAGCGAAGGCTATAAATGCGAAGCTGCTCATTTTCCTTGAGAGCAGCCCGCACTTCCGAGGCCTCGAGATTGACAACCGCCACAACTTCGGGGTTCCGGCCTGCAGGGTCCACGAGGTCCCAGCAGGATATTTGCCCGTTTAGGGATCCGAACCAGATGCGGCCCTTGTCATCCTAAGCGCAGGCCACACTCGTGAGAAGTCTTGTCGGCAGTTTTGGTGTCTCACTGATGAGGTTTGTTCGTCCTCGCTCTCCTCGAGCAAAGGGCAAACAGGGCGAACAGGTCGCTGGATTTGAGGGTTTCCGTCTGAGAGATTGGCAGCGAAAGAAGTGCAGGTTACCTTGTGCACACACGAGACGGCGTCGGAGTGAAATTTGAGCTTGTCAAGGATTTTGTGGGTGCGGGCATTGGTCACGGCGATGGTTCCATCATAGGCCGCTATCATTTTGCGCGGGTTCGGTTTCAGCGCACGCCAGGGACACGTGGGTGAGGTAGAGGCACATGGTGATGACATTGGGTTGAAGCGATGGCACAAACGGACCGGTCCAGACATAGCCGTCGTGGTAAAGGATGGCGGTAATGAGCTGGGAATGTATTTGAATGGTGTTGTCATGACGGCCGCTAATGGGCAGGACAATCTGGGAATGGGTGTCAAGGCAAGACGGGCACAATGAACCTGGGGCCGGAATCGCAGGGCGCAATGGGCATGGGCGTACCTCAATGGCACCATTATCAAGGCAGCACCAGAGGCGGTAGTGGCTGTCCAGGTGAGCAATGGTCTTCAAGGCTGCGACCTCTGGTACGGGGTCACCCATGCGCTTGCTCCAGGGGACGAGAGCCAGCGCTTCAATGGTGACATTCTCTTGTTGCTTTTGCCTGAGGGGGGCGAGCAAGGATGGGACTATGAAGATGGGCGACGTGGTGTGTCGCATTGGTCAGAGGGCGCGAGTGGGGCATAGCCGCACCTCGGGTTGAAGCGGGTAACCAAAGCCTTGGCCATGGTGTTGATGGGTACGTTGGATTAGAAGCACCAGGGCAGACACGGGCAGGATCCGGATTGGGCAGAGGTGGGGGTGCGGTCGAGGCTTAGACGTAGTCGAAGAGCCTTTCGGCCCACGAGGACCCAGTGTGGTCCCGCATTACCCGGCACACGACCACGCTCGGGAAAGTGAAAAAAATGAAAATTGAAAAATCGAGGCGCTTTGCGAGTGTGCAGCGCGCAAAGGGCAGTCCAGCACTCGGATCGTGAGTCAGGATCGGAGAGAGGTGGGAGAGGGGCTAGACGCCAACACGAGAGGAACCGACTCTAGAATCTACATAAGGAGAAGACCCAGGGGAATACAGATGTTCGGCACGGGAAGCGCCGTGTGGGTGCAAGTAAGTGAGCAATGCCCGGCGGTTGGTTGGGTCCGCACTGACCATGTGGTCCGTGCGCGCGCGCTTTCTCTGAATCCGAACACAAAGCGGACGCTTGCACCAACCTGCACTCGATTCTGGCCGATCTTGAACGCAAGGCCACCGAATCAATGTATGGCATCAAATGCTGTCGGTGCGCCCAAAGCGGCAGGTGTGTGTGTGGCGCCGGAACGGCGGGGGCGATGACGAGCAAGGGCTGGAGCAGCACCAACGGGGCAGTCGCAGCGATGACGGCAAATTGTGAGAGAGAGAGAGAGAGGGAGAGAGAGAGAGCACGAGGGTTAGCGTTGAGAGAGAGAGCGAGAGAGCGGGAGAGAGCGGGTAGGTTGATCAGAGAGTGGGATATATATGGGGCCAACTGGAGAGAGTAGTTTATGGATGGGTGAAAGTGGAGAGAGAGGTGATGAATCGGGATAGACCAAGCTGGGTATATAATGGGAAAGCAGAGAAAAATATGTTTCAAGAGTCGAATTCAGACAAATGTGTACAATCAAGACAATATGATGAGGACCAAGGTAATCACAACCCAATATCAGAGAATTGTCCTTGCCACCGATCTTGCCAACGCTTCATGTGTTTGTCACGCAAAAAATGAATGAAAAACACAAAGAGAGACAGAGAGAGAGAGAGAGAGAGAGAGACCACGAGGTCATGTTAGATTCCGGTCACGCAGGTACATCAACTCTGATATCATCGACATAAACTTACTTTGGTTCAGTGTTGTAATCTACTTCAACCTAAAATATTGATGCTTGTAATTTATTAGGGCAGAAGTAAGGGGGTTGGTGCCGGGCATATGGGGCGATCCCGGCTACTGCTGCTGCTGCTGCGGCGGCGGCGGCTGTGCATGGCCCAGATCCGACTCCAACAACGGCGAGCGCCTCGGGACACGGGTTTGAACTCAAAACGCATAGCGGGCAGCAATGGTACAATCAAACACAATCAAATCAGTCCCCCTCATGAGTCATCATCACATTGTGGGAGCCAACGGTCACGTGGTGGCTTGACCATCGTCTGAGAAGGATAGCGGAACTTTTTTTTATTTATTCCGATTTTGGGTTTGGGGTTTGAGTGGGGCGGGGTTTCATCGTGAAGATGCACACACGCCAAAAGCGCCACATCTTGTGCTGCCCCATTCCTTGCCCCCTTTACCCCCTTCTTATGGGAACGCCGGGGCTTTCCACATCAAGCAGCAGTAAGAGCACGATAACGAGCACGGTGCCTGCCTTGCCTCATACTTGTCTCGTGTCGATCTGCGTCACCTTCCCTTCTTGTTTTGTGCTGCGGCCGTCAACTTTTCACAAGCAACCCCTCTCTCGCCTTTGGGCTTTTTCGCCGCTTCTCGATGAGTTTGCAGCGCTCGACAGCTGCCGTCGTCCGCTTATTGCAGTCCAGTTGAACGTCGCACGGAAAGTCATGCATCCCATGCACGTGACCAACTCTGCCCACATCATTTCTGCACAAATGATTCTTGG
>NW_001865052.1:127768-128043 GCF_000002865.3 Monosiga brevicollis MX1
ACCGAGTGCTGCGACGCAGCGCGCACAGCCTTGGACAACATCTTGGACAGTCTGCGATCCATTCACAAACGGGACTAGAGGTGAGCAACAGTTGTGCGCCACTTCAGCACAACACACAAGCCACAAAGCATAAAACAGCAACAGCAGTAGCAGCAAGGCGTTTCGTGCCACCGAAGGAAAAAAAAAAAGAGGTTGGCAGACCACCACCCAGCAACAAGAAAAAAAAGTGTGTTGGAGCCCGAGGCATGGAAAAACAGGGGGGGGGGGGGGGCAAC
>NW_001865052.1:128387-130328 GCF_000002865.3 Monosiga brevicollis MX1
AGAGAGAGAGAGAGAGAGAGAGAGAGAGAGAGAGAGAGAGAGAGAGAGAGAGAGAGAGAGAGAAAGAGAGAGAGAGTTAGAGAGAGAGAGAGAAAGAGAAAGAGAGAGGACAGAGAGAGACTCGAAAGAGACTCGAGAGACTCGAGACAGAGAGAGAGGCATCGAGAACTCGAGCGCGTCGGTGTGTAGGTAGGGTATTTCTGACCCCCTCGTCAGCCAAGAAGTGGCAGAACAAAAGATGTGGATCTGCACGTGACCCAAAAGAAGCTGACAATCCTTTTTTGTATTATCGGGGGTGAAATTATGTAGTGTGCCTAATACAAAATTAAGTATCGAGCGATTGCCTTCGCCTTGCATCCCCCCATAGGCCCATAGGACGGCGCAGACGCTGACGCAGACGCAGACGCAGCGTCGTGTGCGGCCTCGCCGCTGGCTGCTCCAGGTCTGGTGGCCAGGGACGGCTTGCTGGGGCCAATTGCGGCCTTGGTAATTGGAGGAATTGGGTGGCGGATTTGGCTGGCTGCTGGTAGTCTTGGCGCGGATGGCGATGGTGATGGTGGGGCCAACTCACGGACCAACTCATGTCCAACACCTGGCTCGTTCTCTCTCACATTATTTTTTCCTTTCTCTTCACCATCGGAACACGCCCGCTCTGATCCAAAAGCCTCGGCCTCCAAAATCTCAAGGCACTCCACCTCTTTTGCCCCATGACCTATCCTCATTTGGCTTTGTGCATCCAGATTACAACGCAAAGCACGCCCCGGCACTCCCATAGCACACCCGGTCGAGTCAAAGTTCTTGATCGACCACCACAAAGAGATGGATGTCAGGTGTCTTGTCAATTAAGGAGTCGATGGGTGGCAAAGCGGAAGGGCGCGCCAACGTGGGATACGGCAAGGCGCTAGTCCAGGGCCACAATTGCCTGGCAATTGTCAACTTATTCCAGCTTGGCCAGAATGTCCTCATCGCGGTACAGCGTGTACTCCTGTGACCAAGACCAACGTGAGAGACCATGCCCAACGCATTCTAACCGGCCAGCATTGGCCAGGTAGCAGGGAGGGGGGCATGCCTGACGCATATAGCTGCATAACACCAACCTTGTCATCCATCTTGATGGTGGTGCCACCAAAGTCAGGCAGGAGGACACGATCGCCAGTCTTGACCAGGGGCTCCAAGAAAGCACCCGACTATCGTTGTTCATAACAATCATCAATCAAGAAACGCGGAATATTGGCTGGTTGCTGGCCGAGCACAAAACAAGGCAAGAGAACAAAAAAAAAACAAAAAAAAAAAGCAAGAAAGGTATCATACAACAGGCGGCCCCAGAGCTGAGACTGATGGAGGCCGTGACAGCTGGGCCAGTGAGCCCCAAGAATGGAGGATGAACCACTGACACCAGTGACATGGTCTTCACATGTTTTGTCTCTGACTGAGGCCGGGTCTTAGAGAATTGATGGGCCGAGCAAGCTGGCATCACAAGAATACAACTGCAATAACATAACAACAACGAAAAGGGCTTACCTCGGTGCGAGAACCCTGGCCGACGGCAATCACGACACCCTCGTTCACGGCAGGCTTGACTGCATCGGGCAGCAGAATACCACCCTTGGTCTTCTGTCAAAGTCGAATCAGGATGCGGATTCACGTGCGTCCGTGGCAGCCAATCACGTTTGAGGCACGGTGACAGCCCAACGCCAATGGTATTGGAGCGAAGATACAGACCAGCATGTCAATGTGAGTCGTTGTCTCTCAATGATACACAGATGGAAAGGCAGAATGACAGCGGCAAGAAGCCCTCGGCCCTAAACACCACGTACCGCCTCGGGCAGGATGCGCTCCACGACCACGCGGTTGAAGAGGGGCATTAACCTCCGGGCAGCCTAAAGCGGTGACGGTCCAGAATGTTCAATGAGGTGGCAGGGCATGGCGTATGGGCCGTGC
>NW_001865052.1:130444-176674 GCF_000002865.3 Monosiga brevicollis MX1
TATCATGCAGCCAGAGAAGAACATGAGGGCAAGTGGTGGCGCAGTCAATCATGGCTTCCGCCACACTCTGGAAAGGGTCCTGCTTCCGCAGTGGGCCACACACTCGAGGGTTTGAGTTGACGGCATGCATCAATGCATGTGGCCGAGCTCCAACATGAGAAGCCAGTGATACAGAGCACAGTCGAAGTGGCAGCCCCTGCCTGTAGCATGAGCCAGAGGTCCATGCCGTTCCCATTTTTGCACACCCAGTACCCTCACGAGTCTTGTGCATCACCTGCCATCCGACGGCAGTCGCGCTGCACATGTGCGTGCGACCCTTACCAGTTGACAAGAAATTGATGAAACAGAACAGAGAGAGAGAGAGAGAGAGAGAGAGAGAGAGAGAGAGAGAGAGAGAGAGAGAGAGAGAGAGAGAGAGAGAGAGGGAGAGAGAGAGAAAGTTTGAGAGAGAAAGTTTGAGAGAGAGAGAGAGAGAGAGAAATTGAGAGAGGGGCCCCCTGGATATGAGAGGGTTTGAAAGATGTGAGAGAGTTTGAGAGACATGAGAGAGTTTGAGAGAGTTTGAGAGGGATGGGTGAGAGTTTGAATTTGAGAGAATTTCGTCCAGAAGAACGTCGAGGCTCTGGCGCCTTCTTTCACGCTTGCAAGCCAGACTGAAAGCCAGAGCCACGTCAGGATGAGAAGATTCACGATGAGAGAAAGTATTATACTTTTACCCCAAGTTGTCATCATATTTTTTTTGTAACGGCTAGTTTTTTTTTTTTTTTTTTTTTTTTTTGGCTGGACATGAGGATGGAGCTCAAGCGGTCACCGGCAGCAGCTGGGGTTGACGCCAGCCAGACGCCACGGGGCAAGCGTGGGAGGAGGGCGACGGGGGTGCGTGCTTCCCCCTTGGCGACTCAGCTGAGCCTTGTGGGGGCAAACTCGAGCACGCCTGTGGTCCAGAGCAAGTGTCATGCGCTTTGGTCGCGATCGTCCGAGACCCAGCCTATGCACGCAGCCGCTGTGCCCAAACCCCTGAGTAGGAGATCCATGGATGCTATTTGCTTGCTCATTGATAATAAGAAAAACGATGAAGCCTGCCACCTTATCGAGTCTCTGTGTGGGCTCAACTTTGTTCCACCTCCACAAGTTCACAGCTTTCTCATTCAACTTGCCGTGAGTCTCGTCCCTCCTCCTCGCCCCTCCGTTTGCTGAACGCCTCTCTTGTTGCTCACCATGTCATGGCTTGCAGCTGGATGCAGCCCAGCCAGCAAGTCTGGGTGCCTTGGCCACTCGCCTGCTGCACAAGTTTGCCCAGCTACATGCTCGTGCTTGGATTCCTGGTACTCCCCGACTCGTGCTACCGACCATTTCCTCACTGCTGCCAGCAAGCGCCCACCTGTGCATGTTCTCTGTTTCTCAATTGCCCTCCTTGCGCATGTTGCCCCTTTGCCTTCCTGGTGCTCAGGCCAGGCTGACAATGACTGGTTAATTATATGGCGTGCAGTCCATCCTCTCCGGCAAGGCCCAAGCGCCAAGCCTCACCTGGTCAGTTGTTTGCTTGGCTCAAGATGCGACCCTGCACACGCACGCGCACACGCCCTCATGCCCAAAATCACACGGACCAGCGTGCTCGTGCCCGCCAAGTCCTCCAACTTGTCGCAGAAGCAGCGTATCTGCCCGTCGATGCTCTTTCTGGTGCGCAGGTTGCGTCCCGATCCACTTGGGTGCCGACCAGACTAACCTCTTGGTTTTTGACGCTATTCGGCAATGGCCCTTGTCCATCCAGATGCAAGTCCCATGCGCAGACTGCTCAATCAGCATCCCAGTGGTACCCGAGCGGCTTGGGGCGAACTTGTCCAGGCGGTAGGATCACAAACGCTTCATTCTTTTCCAGCTTGCACTGATTCCGCCACGGCTCGAGCTGATCTGTCTTTGATGACGCTTTCCTTGCTGCTGCTTTGGACCTTTTCGGACACGCAATGCGCAGTGGGCCGAAATTGCCCAACATAACGATATCCCAGCCTTGTGGTCCCTTGGCCGCCTGCTTTCCCAGGTAATGCGGTTTTATCTGCGCAGTGCTGTCAAGTTTCATCTGTTGGCTCCGTCCCCCCCTCTTCGCAATCACTTACAGATGGCATTTGCTTGTTGGCAGCACTACAGCGGCGAGGTAGACCCCTATCGGCGCATCTGCTTGCGCGATGACATGGCACACCAGTGCTCCAAGTTGCCTCGGCGCCAGTGGCCTCTCGTAGCCCATCTACCACCTCAACTTCGGCTTGATCTTTGCTTACTACTATTTCTGGGGTGCGGCCTCGCTCACCCATGCCTTCATCATGCTTGCTCAGCCTGTACAGCCCCAGCCTGCTTTCACCGGGCCCCATCCTGCTTTCTCTTCCAGCGCGGCACGCATGCCCCGAGACCCAGAGGTCACTTGGGCCACACTCGAAAGCCACTGCTGGACAGGCACTCGCCATGGTCAGCGCGAAAGGGCTGCCGTGGATGATCGCTTGCAGGGCATCCTGCTCCAGGCCCTGCTGGAACTGCAACCCACTCAAATTAATGCCCACGTATGCCGGGCCTGGCTCAGGTACGCGTCCAGCCCCCTTTGTCCCGAAGTCATCCGCCTGCATGCGCTCATGACACAAATTATGTGTGGGGGTTTCGTTCCGCAGCGCCCCGGTGGCCGAGCCTCAAAAAGCCTTGGGTTCCCTGTTTCTGTCCCAGCGCTTATCCCGGTAGCCAAGACACCTGGCGCAGGCTTGGCTGACTTGCCCGCACTGCGTTTGCGCTGTATGCCCTGCGCACGCGCGCACGCACAGCAGCGAGACTGAGCACCACAATCGTGGCATGATCCATGTTCACAGCATACAGGAATACATAAATGGCAGAAATAGATTTTTGGCTCAGGTCATAAATATCAGTTGTCCCACTTATCCTGCCCAGCACGACCGGTGCCAGACCGTGACTTGACCATGCAAAGCGAGAATCAAAAACAAGAGCAAACACACATTCAAACACAATTTGAGTCGGGAGAAGTACAAAAATGAAGCAAAGATACCTCAGACAAAGGGGCGACGACGAATCGAGTATCGTCGACCCAGAGGGGGAAGCAAGAGCAACCGCACTTGTGTAACTTGGAGGCACAGCCCCCGGTCGTGGCGTTGCGTTGCTGGCCTTTGTCACATGCGCTCGCCCATCGTGAGACAGGCCTTCTAACATGGCGGCATACGTCCTTGAACGGACGGGAGCACGAGTAGCTGTGCAGGAGGATAATCATAAAGCATTGGTCCAGTTATTATCGGCGTACACACGGCGGCCAGTCGAAGAGATGCTGTTGCGGCGCGCGTTGCTCGAGTGTGGTGATGTCATGCTTCCACTCGAATACGGACCCCCGTTGGAGTAGCCCCCGCCACGGGATGGGCGCGCTGATAATCGGTTGCGCCTGGGCTCAGTTGAAGCGGGCCGAGAAGGACCTGGACTGACAGGCGGATCATCATTGTCCTCAAACACAGACACGGGGGGTTGATTCTGAGTACTGCTGGTTCGGTGTTGCGCTTCTCCAGACAGGGTCACGGTGGCTGACCCCGTCCTCAAAGGGTTGGCTGTACCCTCTGACTCAACTTGTGTTGTCGAAGCCTGCCGCTGTGGCTCATTGCTTTGTTCTTCCAAAAAAGCGGTCGAAGGGGCACCCGACGTCGCTTGTTCGACTTCGATCCAGTCTGCCTCAGTTGGTGCTTTGCTGGCTCGACGCATCGAACTTCGCTGAGACCGAACGCCTGGCGTCGAGGCCGGTGTGTTCTCCGCCGAGCTTAGCGAGGGGGCCGTGGCCCGTCGCGGTACGGGGGGTGCTTGGCCCGAAGAGCCGTCGGTGGCTGCGCCAACATCTGGCATGCTAGTGCGGCTCGGAGGCCGGCGGGCCTCGGGAGGGGACATGGGTGACCGCGCACTGATGGCAGTGTCAGCTCGCAGGCGCTGCCGCACCCCGTCCAGCCAGGCACTCTGGCTGCTACGGCCATTATGATCCACATGCACCGACTGCACTTGCAGGAATATGGGGTTAGCTTGCATTTCCTGGGCAAAGGCTTGCGGCTGCATGGTAGCAACAGCCATGCCATTGATGGCAACCACCACATCTTCGCGGCACAGGCCACAACCTGCGGCCAGGCCGTTGGTGGCCACTCGGCTCACCGTCACGAGCAGCTCTTCGGTGCCATCCTCCAGCTTCTCATGCTCCACGGCCACATCCAGTCCCAAAGGTTGCGAGGCCGCCGCCTTTTCGAGGATGACCTGATGCACTGGACCGTACGTCTTGACCGCGTTTTCCTGCTCTCGACGCTGCTCTTCGTCCTCCTCTTCAATGTTCAGCAAAAACTCGTTACAGTCATGGCACACGCGCACCGGACGTCGGGACGAGGACGTTTGCACGCGGTTGTTGCAACAGTTGGCGCAAAAAACCCCACCGCACATGCGGCAATGGTGGCGTCGCATTGTCAGGGAAAAGGCCAACTCGCAATTTTCGCACACGTCCGTGTTCTGGTGCCACTTGTTGAGGAATTTGCGACGGAAAAAATCGCGCTCAGCGTCGAGCTTGCGGCGCAGCTCGTCGATTTCGTTGAGCAAAGCATTGATTTCACGCTGCATCTCACGGTTGCGCTGCAAGAGGGCCGGGTCATTGATGTACTCGGTGCTGGGCAGCGCACTTTCTTCTCCCTGGTAACTGGCCAGCAGACGCCGCAGCTGCTCAATGGTAGCCTTTTGACGTGCAATCATCTTCTCATTCATGCGCTGCACCTTGAGCAAATTGTCCATCTGTTTCTGCAGCTGCTTGTTGTTTTCCTCAAGCAACACCACGGTGGCCTCGAGTGAGGTCATCTTTTGTTCCAGCACGATGAGCCGACCGCGTGCCGCTGCCAACTCGTCCGTCAGCTCTCGAATAGTTTCCGAAGCCACGTTCAGCTCACTCGTGACCTGAAAAAGCTCGTTCTTGAGCCGTTCTACCTCTGCCTCCAGCTCTTGAATGCGGGCCAAGCGTGCCTCAAACTCCTCGAGCAATTGACGCAGTTGCTCGGGATCAAAGCCAGAGCCGTCAGCACCCTCGCTCTCCCCGCCGTCTTCGCTGGGCAAGAGACCGAGCGCGCGCTTCATTTGCTGGATCATGTCCTGTAGGCGCGCAACCTCTTCTCGCGCTGCTTTAAGTTCCGCTTCGGCTTCCTGCAATGCTTCCTGTCAACGATAGGTCAGGCAAAAGGATCATAAAGCAAAAACGTGAGAAAAGAAAAGGAGGCACACGCCACACGTCGGGGCATGCCCGGCCAAGGCATCAAGGTCGACAGGGGTGCATGGACGCATGGACGCAGGACCGAGTGCAATGGCTACGAATGCAAAGGCCTGGAACGCACCTCGGTTTCTGCCAGCTTCTTCAAGAGGGCAGCTTTTTCAGCCGATAGAGAGTCGATCTGTTCTTGCTGCGCATCAACTTGAGCTTCGAGCTCAGCCAGCAAGGCTTCAAGCTGCTCCTTCTGTTTCATGGCCAGCTCGAGTCGGTGGGCCAGCTGGTCCAGGACATCACCGTCCACGTCACTGCCAGGGGGCAAGAGATCGCGGATGCGTCCCAGGCGCTGCTCGTAATCAGCTAGGAGCTCACGCAGCCGCTGAATTTCGGCCTCCAGCTCCGCTTCACGTGCAGCGTGCTGGGCTTTGAGTTGGTTGAGCATCTCAGTGAGCGTCAGGCCGGCTTGTGCCGCATTCCGCATGTCCTCATTCATGCTGGCCAGCTCTTCGCGCAGTGAATTGAGCTCTGCCTCGGTCGAGGCCAATCTCTCAGCCAGATCGGCCGCTTTCTGCTCAAAGGGGGCCAAGCGCTCCACCTCGCTTTGCAGCTCATCAATACGATCTGTGGAGGCGGTTCGTTCTGCAGCCAGTTGCGCCTGCGTGGCCTGCAATTCGCCCGTGAGACGCTTAACCTCGTCTTGCAAAGCCTGGCGCTCGACAGCAGCACGTTCGAGCTCCTCGGCGATGGCACGAAGGCGATCGGCACCATCCAAGCCGGCAAAGGCATCCTCCTCGTCCTCGTCGTCGCCCCCAGGACCATCTTTCTTGTTCTTCAAAAAGTCCATGACCTGCGTCAAGAGGGCCTCACGTTCAGCCAAGTGTGCGCGAGTGCCCTCGAGCGTGCCCTTGGTTTCATCCAATTCTGCTTCAAGGTCACGGCATTGCTTTTCCAATGAGCGGCGAGCAGTCTGGGTGCCTTCAAGCTCTTGCTTGAGACCATCGTTTTCCTGCTCGTACTCGTCCAATGAGGTCAAGAGGGCATCCCGCTCTTCGCCCAAGCGCTTCAAGCGGTGCTCCAGGGCTTCAAGTGGCGAGCTGTCCCCACTTGTCTCGCCTCCCTCGTTGCCTCCCATGCTTTGAATGTGCTCCATGACACGGGTGAGAAGCTCTTCGCGCTCCTGCAGCTTGGCCGAGGTAGCGCCGAGGTTCTCACGCAGCTGTTCCGCTTCCTGCTCTGCTGTTCGCTTTGCTTGGCGCAGTTGGTCAACGAGGTCTTCGAGGCTAGTGTAAGCTCCTGCTGCAGCCTGAGCGCCTCGCAAATCGGCGTTGATGCTCGACACCACTTCTGCAAAGTGGAGAGAGGCACATGAGCCCAGAATCATGAGTCAGACGGAGGGCAGGCAATAAAAACTATTAAGAAGAAAAGAAGAACAGAACAAGAAGAAGAAGAAGAAGAGAAGAAGAAGAAAGGCCAGCAACGATCAACCAGCACCGTGCACCGAATCAGCATGAACTGACTTTGCATATGTGCTTCAGTGTTTTGAATTTGCTCTTGCAAATCCTAAGAGTCGAGGTCGAGAGCACGTGAGCATGCTTTGGCGTGCGGCAGGGAAAAACGAGAGACAGAGGGAAAGAGTGGGGTCAGGATAAGCATACCAAAATCTCCTTGGTATGTTCAGCTTGAATGCGCTGCATTTCTTGCTTGTGCTCGTCCTGCGCCGCTGAGGAGGCTTCTTGCTCCGTCGAGACTGTTTGCTGCATCTTCACCAGCTGTGTTTAGCAAGCATCAGGCAAAAGTGAGGTGTGTACAGGGGCCTGCTGTTGTGATGGGAGAACAGAAAAAGAAAAGAAGAAGAAGAAGAAGAAGAAGAAGAAGAAGAAGAAGAAGAAGAAGAAGAAGAAGAAAAAAAAAGGCTTGCAGATAGCTGTACCTCTTCTTGAGCAATTTGCGACAGCTCGTTTGCGGCATTGGCTTCCTCCATCAGTTCTTGTTCGCGTTCATGCATGTCCTTGGCCATTTGCCCAAGTTCAGCTTTGGCCTCTTTCAGTTCATTATTGAGCCGGTCAACTTGCGCCTGTAGGGTGTCATTCTCTTCTTGGAGTTGGCCGCGAACATGGCGGAGTTCGTCCGCCATGCCCAGCTCGTGCTGTGACTGTGCCCGCACCTTTTTCATCTGCAAGTGAGACGAGCAAACAGTCGAAAAGAAGAAATGAAAAGCAAAAACAAACAAGCAAACATTGCGGTATGAGGTGGCGGCGCATTACAGGTCAAGAATAGGCACAGCAAGGGAATATCAGGAAGGCAACAAGTTTTTTTTTTTCTACTGGCAGGCAGGCGGGCCTCAAGACTCAAGTAAGACAGGTAGATGTGCCATACCTCCTCCTGAAGCGTAGCGTGTTCAGACTTGAGCGCTGCAAGGGCTTCCTCGGTTTGCTCTGCTTTGACACGCAATTCCGATACCTCGCTGTCTGAAACACCCGTGGACCTCTTGAGGGTGCCGCGTAGCCCCTCGAGCTCATCGAGGACTGATCGGTTTTCCTCCTCAAAGGATGTCAGGGTTTGTTCCATAAAGTTGATATTTTCGCGCAGACCGGCATTCTTTGAGCGAGAGTCTTCAAGTTCCTTGAGGGCTTGGTCGAGCATGGCTTGCAGCTGTTCGTTTTCTTCTTGAAAGAGTCTTTTGCAACCAGGTAAACCATGTTTGTATGGTGAATGTGAGCCCAGGGGGCACAAAGCAACAAAAAACAAACACAACCACAAATACACCTCCTCCCTCGAAGAAAGGCGGGTGGGGAACAGGGTACATTGAGGCGAGACGCACGAGTGTTCCTCGAGGATAGAGCCCAAGTCAAACTTGCTGGGATCAATGCCGGCTTGATGGGCGGCCCCGAAAAGCATTTGACCAATTTGTGTCCATTCCTGTTCTTTGGTGGCAAGATGGGCACGCAGGGTTTCGAGTTCTGTGCGGACTTCATCGCGAGAATCGCGCATCCTACACGGCGTACACAGATACAAGGGGAAGGTTGAAATGGCCATGTGCATGTAAGGGGGCATGCGAGGGGGTAGGGTTTGGGGGAATGGCAAGAGCACATTGGATCCGACAGGGACAACGCACTGTGTGAGCTCTTCGTTATGGCGATCGATGACTTGTTGTAGCTTGACTTCGAAGAGGGCCGTGAGCTTGGCTTGCACATCGTCTGAGAGACCGTTTTGGTCGTCTTGAACCGAGTCTGAGAGGCGTTGTTGCAATTCATCAATCTGAGACTGTTTTTGTTGCACCTGGTTGATGGAGAGCTCCAGTTGTTCGAGGGCGGTGGTGGCCTTGTCGTTGGCGGCATGGGCCGCTGTTTCTGCCTCCTGCTTGGCGGTGTTTAAGCGATCAGCCTGCACTTTGAGAGCGTTCACTTCGGCTTCAAGAGCGGCAATGCGAGCAGCAGACTGGGCACTGCCTGCCGAGCTCTCGTGTCGGGAGTGGATGCTGCGTGCGTCACTGGTAGGGTGGGTGCAGCATGGTGGTTTTGTGGCATAAGGGGTGCGTTCAGGTTGCGAGGTTTGGGGAGTGGAGGATGGTTTGGACAAAGGGTAAGGGGCAAGGGTATATCGGTCTCAAACGGGCTGAGAACCAACCTATCCGCGTCCGCAACCGGCGGGCTCAGCAGCGAATTGGCATCGCTGGTGCTGCGGTTTGGCCGGTTGAGGACGGAGGCGGCGCGGAATCGGGTACTGATGGCATCAAGGTTATCATCTGTGCTGTCCTCGGTAATCTGGAGAGGCGGGCGGTTGGTTCGCCAAGCGGGCAAGGGGGCACAGCAGGGCGCGGCGCGGGTGAGCCATGGTGAGGAGTTGGGGTTGGAAGCATATTAAGAAGGTGCAGCCCTGGCATGTGACGGACTCGGCCCATGTTTTCGCGGGCCTTTTTGAGTTCTTCGACGCGGCGACGCCGCTCGGCGATGCGATCCTGGGAACACAGCACAATAACACAATATGACACGATACAAGACAGCACAACGTGAATCGTCAGGTACGTTGTGGGGAGCAAGCCTGGCTGAGTGTGGGTGCAAGGGGCCAAGGCACAGGAGGTCAAGTTGGTCGAGCGACTTACCCGAACGGAAGACATGGTGGGCGTGCGCGGCGGCGGCCAGCCTGGCCGCACGCGAGGTGGTTAAAACAGAGAGGTCCAACAAGTCTGGTGTGTCGAGTGGTGAGACTTGTGTTTTCAACCGCCACAGGTACAGATGGGGGGTCTATCAGAACCAGCGCGAGAGAAGCGGAGGGCTTTATAGTGTCTGGCTTCAAGGGTGCTTGATCAGACGGCTGGCTCTGATCGACTAGAGTGCCCGAAGGACAGAGATCAACAGTAGCGCGCTGCTGCTCAAACAAACATGGTGGGCTGCGTGCGTGCGTGCGTGCGTGCGTGCGTGCGCTCTGGATGACCACTGGAGCCAAGTTATCACGCCCAGTCATGGCGCGGTTGACGTTCCGCACCCCAAGCCGAACAACGGAGTTGACCCACATGAGTTGTGCACCAAACAAACACCCAGCCAAGTGCCAGGCGGTCCAACAGAGCTGCCCCTCCTCCTCCCCACGTATCGCACCACCAACGTACCGTCTCATCCGGTGGTGTGCATGGGCTATCTCCTCCACCCTCTCTCTCTCTAAACCTTGTAGTAAATGCTATTCACCTGTTGGAAGTGCTTCAAAGTGTGACGAGACAAAGACAGAGAGAGACATGAGAAAAGAGAGAGAGAGAGAGAGAGAGAGATGAATTGGTTTGGTCGGTTTGAAAGGGAAAAGCACAACTACCACAGAGAGAGAGAGAGAGAGAGAGAGAGAGAGAGAGATAAAAGAGAGAGAGATCATCTAGAGAGAGCTCTAAAGAGAGAGAGCTCGAGAGAGAGAGAGAGAGACAGAGAGAGGGGTTCGAGAGAGAGAGCGTCACAGATTCCAGGAAGAAGTGGGCAATGGCGGCGATGGGCCGGGATGAATGGCAGCGGGTAGGCTTCCCTCTTCTTTCCTCCTCCTCCTCCTCCTCCTCTTCCTCTCCCTCCCGCAGGAAGCAGGCAGCAGGAAACGGAAGCAGGAAGGAAGCAGGAAGGAGGTAGGCGCTGTCGTCCATGTATGGTTATGAATACACCAAAGGTGACACAAGCTCACGCAACATACGGGTTGGTGTTGGGTAGCTTAGGGCCATTATACCGGTTATCTTTTTTGGGCGCTATGTGCAGAGCAAAGAGAACTCTGGCACTCAAGCACCAGAACACCGGCGTACTCACCACCGGCATGTGATGTGCTCGCCTGCGCTGCCGTTTCGCACCTACAACAAGTCAGATATCAGCTACATAAACTAAGTAACAGCCATAGTTGAAATCTGCATCAACTCGCTCTCCAGATACACAGGCATCGTATGACGACGTCCACAGCCCGCCAAGCCATCATAGTGTACCCTTGGTCACACTTGATCTGAAGCCGCTTCCTCAAGTCTAACACTTGGTAACTTTAACTCAAAGTGTAGTATAAAACAGACATTAGACATGGTATAGGTGTGACCAAGAGCACACTTGCGTATATCAAGAGCAGTGCAACATCTCGTCGTTTTGGGAAATCGCGGAGCCACACGCCCGCCCATAAGGGACGGTATGGGCAGGGCCAGGGCACGGCCGACGGAGAGATGAGACGGCAGCCCTAGGGGATCATATGAAAGTATGTGTGTGTGTGTGTGTGTGTGTGTGTGTGTGTGTGTGTGTGTGCGCGAGGTGTTGGAGGGAGTTGCAATGGAAAGGTCGGATTGAATGAATGCGGGAAGGATGATTTGAATGGATGGCACAGCGCCATCATCGGCTCGGCCCCGCTCATGATGGTGTGTGTGGGTCAGGAGTGGTCCATATGAAGAACTTTCCTTCCCACTGACCAGGTTGATCTTCAACATCCCCTAGAGGTTCCGCAACGCCAAAGAGAGGCTTGTAAACCTGAGATAGAGGCCCGTCAGGCCAGTGTCCCAGAGCTCAGGTTGTGTGCGCCACAGCTGACACGACTCCGGCAAGAGAGAGAGAGAGAGAGGGACAGAGAGAGAGAGAGAGAGAGAGAGAGAGAGAGAGAGAGAGAGAGAGAGAGAGAGAGAGAGAGAGAGAGAGAGAGAGAGAGAGAGAGAGGGGTTTCTTTTGTTTTACATTTCTTTGTTTTGTTTTATTTTATTTTTTTCTTTCTGTTGCAGTCTTGCCCAGCAGCGCAAGCACAAACGGCAGCGGGTGTATCAAGGGGCCTTTTTCTCTTCTTTCGGCTGATATTTGACGCGGCTGCATTTGATCAAACGTGGTCAGCCGGCTGAGTGACGGCTGGTGGTACAAACTAGAGCCGGATCACATCCCGCCGCGATTTCTTCAGAGAACCTGCCCGCAGCTGGCGCCGATCCCATTCGTACACACACACACACACACACACACACACACACACACACCACACACACACATAGAGACACGGATCGTCCTTGCTGCGCGTCGTCTGGTCCCGGTATAAACCATGCACCATGACCACTTCCGATCAAGTCGATGAAGCCTTTGAGTTTTTGGGTGCGTCACTCCTATAGCCTTCACCCCGACCACGGGGCCATGATCAGTTTCGCCCCACCCCTTTCTTTTCTTCAGCTGGCGTTGTTTCGCGTTCTTGTCCACCGTTGGGACTGGGTTCATGCCAGCCTTTTTAAGGTTTTAATGCCTGATCAACTCCTAAAACTCTTGTTCTGACCCATGTAGGCGAGGAAGACAGCCTCACCTTTGCGCAGTTTGCGAACAAGTTTTTTCAGGTGGGTGGGCGTGACTTTCAGGTTCTGATGCTCCGCTGTCGGAGCCACGCTCGCCTTTCGCTTCCAACTCACGCATCCTGGTACACCTGTAGAACAAGAATAAAAAAAATCGAGAGCACCATCGCGGGGCCATCGATGGACCTCTCCTCCGTCAAGCATGGGGCGACGGCGACTCTGATCGGCTCTTGTCGTGCTGGATCACCATCCAACGCTTCATGGGCGACCTACCCCAGAAGCGCACAAACCCGCTCACAAACCTGGAAATGGTTCAGGTATGCCGCTCCTCGACTAACCTTCTCCATACCTCTGTGGTGCGATGCGCATGCCCAAGCCCTGGCTCCCGCCTGACTCAGGCCCTGCCCATTGCGTGCTCTCTCCCCCGCTCTCCCTCGCTCTCGCTCTAGTTGGTGGCCAACACCGGCATCACCCGCCCCCACACCCGCGATGAGATTGTCTGCCAACTGTTCAAACAGCTTTCCAACAACCCCAATCGCGTGAGCCACGCTCGTGGATGGATCCTGCTTGGCCTCATTTTCGGCTGCTTCGCCCCCTCCAAGCGCCTGCGCGGCGTAGTCGATGACTTTTTGACCAAGGGCCCACCCAAATATGCCCCCTTTGTCCGCGCCCGCCTGCAACGCACCGTCAACAAGGGGACCCGCACTAAACCACCGACTGCTCTCGAGGTGGAGATGGCCTTTTCGAAAGAGCCCATCCGCCTTCAGGTTGACTTTTTCGTTGACCGCGTCAATGTCGAGCTGGACTCACAAACGACCGCTCGGGAGTTGCTGGAACAAATTTACGCCCAATCCGCGCTTGCTCGCGAAGCCGGTTTCTCAATCTACGTCGCCGACACCGATGGTGACATGGTGCGCACACCCAATTCCGAGACTAGGGTGTATCAGTGTCATGCGACCCAACCCCCCCATGCCGCTCATGCGTTATACTTTGTCGGACGACTCTCGCCCCTGTGTTTCTTGTTTTAGATGACCTCTTGCGGTGCTGGGGATACCTTTGTCCTTGACATCGTCTTTCAATACGAAACTCTTGCCTCAGCTCGATTCCAAGGCAGCTGGCAGCGCTTGGCCCAAGAACGGTGTGTGTCTAGCCATGTGTCTAGCCATGCTGCATCATGTTTGTGACCATCCAGAGGCTTAGCACCTCATGTCCTGACTCGTTCACGATGGCCCACAGCCCATTCCAATTGCTGCTGCGCAAGGAAATGTTTGCGCCCTGGTTTGAAGGTGGTGATAACGCAGACATCATCTTCGAGCAAATTGTTGATGGCCTCGAACGCGGTATGTGCCCACTTTTACGACCGGCCAGCCAATCGATCTGCCGCCGCCGACATGCCTCAACTCATCCGTTTCCACATGTACGGTCGTGACGTTCAAGGCTTCTACACGGTGCAAAGTGAGGAAGACATGGCTTCAATGCTGGCGCGGCTCTACTACATTGAACGTGGATTTCGCCTCGAGCCCGCTCGCCTGGAGCGCATGATCAAGCGCCACGATTTTGCTGGGTAGGACCATCTCGTCGCCGTGCCTATCGAGTGATGCATTGTCCACGTTCGTCTGATACCAACCAGCCTTTAATCTTCAGTCTCACTTGCTTTCTTGTCGTGCGCCCTCCCAGCATGGAGCGGCATGACCTCAAGTACTGGATTGCCAAGACGACAGAACGCTTTGATTATTTTGGGTTTTATGACAATCCTTGCACTGAGTTGGACTGCAAGGTTGAGGTGATTCACTATGCCCGCACGCAATGGGCCCAGCAGTTTTCAAAGCAGTTCCAGGAGTGCGAGCTGCGAATGGGCGACCGTTTGCCGGAGGTTGTTACGCTGTATCTGAACCGTGAAGGTCTGATGGCCTTTAACTTTGCCAACCTCACGGCCGGGGCCAAGGGCGCGCACATGGAGAGCCTCATCAATGTGGGCTTTGAAAAGATTTTGGAGATCAGCCCTGTCACGGTCGTGGAGGAGACCATCAATCCGGAAAATCGCTTTGATGTTGTCCAGCATCGCTTCAGCATCACCTACCTTGATCGTGGGGTTCGCCAGGTCTCCATCTCCAGCATTGATGGTGTCACCATCCATGCCGTCATTTCCAGCTATCTTCAGGTATGTTAAAGCTGCTCAAATGCAGGCGTGCGTGTGTGCGTTAGTGGAGCCGGGGTCCATGTCAAGGCCATACTTTTGCTCATGCGTGTCATTGACGACTGCCGTGCGCCTGATCAACAAACCAGGGCGTGATCAACCGTTCAAAGTATGCCATGGCCACCATGGCATACCGTGCACCATCAAGCAACTCTTCGTTCCTCAGGTTTGGTCTCCTCGCCCGCGTTGCGGTTCAGCTAGCGTGGCTTATATTCACGTGTGCCTTTGTCAGTCACCTCACCGGACATCTTGTATTCTGGGGTTTGCTCATCGACTGGATGAATTAGCTTTGAGGTTGGAGATCTCATTGTCATGTCCAAGCCCTGGCAACAAGCCGACTTGGACGGCTGGGCTACTGGGACGGACGATAGCACGCACAGGCGCGGCGACTTTCCCATCGCCAACGTGGTCCCTATTCCCGTCATTGGGCGTCCCACCAAGGAGCTTGTAGCTCAGTGGCGTGAACATTGGAAGACCATGGGTCCGGTGATCGACATTGATGCCATTTAATGGCCAATAACCAGATTCTTACGAAGAAGGGCTTGCGGTGCTGGCCATCACCCTTTTTCATTCTTCATGTGCTGTTTCTTGGTCATTAAGTGGCTCGAGTGTGATGGTTGGTGGTTTTGTCGGCTCGTCTTGGTCCGCATGTCCGCATAGCCACGCAGGCTTTGTTCCCATCTTTGGTTGCTTTCTTTTTTTCTTTCTTTTCTTGTTTGGTTTGTTTGGGTTCCTTTTTTTTTTCTTTTGATTTCTTTTGATTGAGCGAGAACCAGCTTTTTCTTCTCTTTGTTGTTGGGCATTGTCGCACCATTGGCGCGTTCCTAGGCGTTGCCCCATTCTGTCCTTCAAAGCAGCGGACTCCCCTCAGTTTTCTTTGATGCTTTCTTTTGTTGGTTCGAGGCATGCTGTGTTTGACTGGGCTACAGGTGCCTTTCTTTGTTCCTTAATTTCTTTTTGGCCGATTTCATTTTTGGTTGTGTTGCTGTCTCTTTTCTTGATCCATCCCTCGATGTGTGTAGTGAATATACTGATTGAATACGAATGTGTGCAGCTTCCGGGTAACTCTTGATTGATCATAATGCCTTGACTACTATTCAAACAAAATGGAACAGAAACATACACTCTCAACGATATTTCAACGGGCTTATACGACAATGTGCACGGCCTCGAAGATCAAACGCCGGGCCAAGGCAGTTGCATAGGCGGGGATGTCAGGATCAGCCGCTAGGGACAGTCCTAGCCCTGGGATTGGGGCCAGGGAATCAAGCAAAGAAATGAGGGCCGTGGCAGAGAGGGCACTGGGCCCCGTTGGCATGGGAAGCTGTGGTTCGCAGAGCCAGCGCCAGGCTCGTGCGTCCGCTTCTTGACAAAAAGCCGGGACATTTTGCAGCTCCGAGGGAATGGCGATGAGGATGGAGGCAGATATTTCACCGGGTTCAGTTATGGGAGTCAAGACGGCAGTGAGCAAGAGGCTACGCCGCACGGTGACGTCGGCGGCCGCCGCATCGCGCCGGGCGCGGGCAGAAGAGAGGAGCATGGTGCTGTTGCGGGTTACCGACATGCGGGTGGAGGGGCGGCGAGAGGAGCCAATGGCCTTGGCGCGTAGATGCGCACTGGCCAGCCGCGCCACATCTCTGCGTTCTGTACCCCCGGAGCTGGAGAGGCTGCGGGGTCGGCTGAGATGGGGGCCAAGGAGACGGTTACCTCCGGCTGTGCCCGTGCTCGTGCCACTGTGGGTATTGCAGCAGCGCACGTGGAGCCAGAGGAGCCATAGAATGGCGCTATGACCTTGCAGCAGGCCGTGCTGTGCCCATTGAACGAGATACGCATGGGAAGCTTCCGTGGACCGTAAGAGGGCTTGTTGTACGACCCACACCACCTCGGCCTGAGTAGGACGATGGCGGAGGAGCGCCTCTGCAAAGATAGCCCAGGCGTCATCGGCGTCATGTTGGGTGTCGGCAAAACGCTCGGCGGTTTGGGGTGTGCGCAGGGTTCCGTTGAGGCCCGTGACTCCCAGAACGGCGGCATCGCGAAAAAATCCCTGGCTAAACAGGCGCTCGAAAGAGGTCACGAGGCGCAGCACGCGGGCAGCCCGTTCGCTGGCATCAGTCCAGCTGCCCACGACATCCTCCTCGTTACCTCCTTGCTCCAAGCGTACCAGGGCCTCAAGCTCGCGCTGAAGTTGGGCCACATGGGCCTGTCGAGCAGCCGCCTCCTCCTTAACTTCTTCCAACAGGTGGCGAAGATCGTCAGCGGCGTGCTGTGGAACAAAGACGGACGTGTGCTCGGAAAGGCGGGGCAGGCGGCGTTTCTGGAAGAAGGTGTCGTCTTGTTTGTTAATGTTAAAGATGAGCGAGGGCCGTTGACGTGGGCCACGCCGTTGAGGGCCACCGGGAACGTTTGGGACGGTGACGGTGTTGGATCCGAATAGGCGCCGGGCCGGGGCGGCTCCCTCATCCTCGTGCAGCAAAGCTGGATCGATGGCCATGTCGTGCTGGCGTTTGCGTAAAACACTGGCCTGGAGCCGCTCCAACTGACGGGCCAGTACATGCCGCCGCACCTGCTGCCAGCAGCGCTGCGCACGGAGCCGACAACGTCGGTGGCGAAGTTGGTCGAGCGCTGCAGCCAGGCGACCGCGGCGAGCGTCCAATTGGTGGCTCAGCTGGGCAAGGGCGTCAGTATCGGCCACAGCAGCCTGTGCAAGCTGTGCTTGCGTGGTAAGGCTTTCCTGTTGGCGTCGAATGAGTGCAGGGTGGACATGATCGGCCCACAGCTGGTGTGCAAAGGGTTGCAAGTGAGCCGGCAGGTCGTCCAGCGCTCGCTGTGCGCGGTGATGAATGCCCTGCGTAGCCTCGTCCGAGGCCTTGAGGGCCGAGGTCGTCGCCGGCAAACAGCCCCCCTGGCCATTGCGGCCCTCCTCAACCCGCATACTGCCTCTCCCTCACCCCAGAAATACGCTCGGCAGCTGGACCTTCAGCTTCAAGTCGACACCATCCCAGCTGCACCAGACCAGATGAGCATCGCTCGGCAGGGTCGCTAAGGCAAGCCAACTAGAAAGTAAAATACTTTATCAATGCCCTTTTCGGATCAGTTGGATCAGGTTGCAGTGTAGTTGTAGTAGAAGTAGTAGAAGTAGTAGAAGTAGTAGAAGTAGTAGAAGTAGTAGAAGTAGTAGAAGTAGTAGAAGTAGTAGAAGTAGTAGAAGTAGT
This sequence comes from Monosiga brevicollis MX1, assembly GCF_000002865.3. NCBI lineage: Eukaryota > Choanoflagellata > Craspedida > Salpingoecidae > Monosiga > Monosiga brevicollis. The sequence goes on from NW_001865052.1 coordinate 147,865, forward strand.
AGAAGTAGTAGAAGTAGTAGAAGTAGTAGAAGTAGTAGAAGTAGTAGAAGTAGTAGAAGTAGTAGAAGTAGTAGAAGTAGTAGAAGTAGTAGAAGTAGTAGAAGTAGTAGAAGTAGTAGAAGTAGTAGAAGTAGTAGAAGTAGTAGAAGTAGTAGAAGTAGTAGAAGTAGTAGGAAGTAGTAGAAGTAGTAGAAGTAGTACAAGTAGTAGAAGTAGTAGAAGTAGTAGAAATAGTAGAAATAGTAGAAGTAGTAGAAGTAGTAGAAGTAGTAGAAGTAGTAGAAGTAGTAGAAGTAGTAGAAGTAGTAGAAGTAGTAGAAGTAGTAGGAAGTAGTAGAAGTAGTAGAAGTAGTACAAGTAGTAGAAGTAGTAGAAGTAGTAGAAATAGTAGAAATAGTAGAAATAGTAGAAGTAGTAGAAGTAGTAGAAGTAGTAGAAGTGGTAGAAGTAGTAGAAGTGGTAGAAGTGGTAGAAGTGGTAGAAGTAGTAGAAGTAGTAGTTGTAGTAGAAGAGTAGAAGTAGTCGTCGTCGTCTCTCACTTTGGGAAAAAGTGTTTTACTTCCTCCATTTATCACTGCAACCGCAACACCCAAAAGGTACAACAAAACAGCTTGTTCCCTTTGTTGGTTCTCTTTCCCGCCACTGGGTGACTTTGAAACGGCAGCCGGCCCTGTTTTCCATTGATTCGATCCATTTTCACTGTCGTCTGGTTTGGTGGTGGATGGAATGTGATGGGAAGTGTGGGAGAGGGGCGTTTGCGCCAAAGGTGGGCCAAGTGAATGCATCTCACTGTGTTGTGTGGTGTGCGATGGATGAACATAGCCAGCAGCATGGATGAGTTTGACCCGACCACTGAAGTCCCGGCTGAGGAGACCGCCGATGCCACCTCCACCGAGCCCGAGCCCGAGGCCGCTGAGGTTGGATTTTATGGGCTTGAGAATCGGCTTGAGCGTGCATCACGAGCTGTGAAGAGACGCCGCTTGCTTTTGACGTTCTGTTTCTTTCTTTCTTTTTTTCTTTTTTTTTTCTCATTTGTTTTGTTATGTTTTATTGTGCAGGCGCCCGCCGACCTGACGCCATCCGCCCCGGCATCAGCCACGGGCAGCACCAATGGGGCCTTCTTTGGCAACAGCGATGCTGAGCACGAGGCCATCCGGTACGTGGTTCGCACTTGATGATCGAGCATACAGTCACCTCCAAGATTCTCACACGCCCCGCCTCTGCTCTCCTCTCCCCAACAGCGAGTGGAAGGAGAAGCAAGCAACACAGTTGGCTGAGCGCGATAGCAAGGCCGCGGAAGCTGACAAGGTAGGGGTGCTGTGCCTCGTTTTATTGTAACACAATACCAGTCTTTGACTTGAGCGGTCTCCACTTCGGCAACCGAGAAAGGGGCCAAGGGCAATGCGCACACACCAGGCTGTTGTGGTGCGGCCGCCTTGCTGCCTGCGCTTATGCCGCGTGTCACTGGGATGCAATCCTCGCTCTTTCCTTTCTCCCATGGTTGTAGGCGCTGAAGGAAAAGGGTGAAAAGGAGCTGGAGGAGTGGCGCAACAAGCAGCGCAAGGCTGTCGAGGATCGCCAGAAGCAGAACCAGGATGACGAGGCGGCCTACATTCAACAGCGCGACAATGCTGAGCCCGGTAGCGAGTGGGAGCGCGTTGCCTTTCATGTGGACTTTAACACAAAGAACAACTTCAACCACAAAGACACCAGTCGCCTCCGCTCCATTCTTCTTCAGGTACGGCTCTTTTGCCGATCCGTCCCCACCGCCACTGCTGCTTGACTTTTCAAACGTCTCTCTCAATCTGAATTTCCTTCTGGGTGAACGTTGGGACAACAGCTGAAACAATATGGCATCAAGCAGCGTTCGTAAACAACTCTCTTTGATCCCCTCCTACGCTACGCTCTGTTTTGCGGGCCTGCGCTTGTTTTGCTGTCCGTCCCCTCCTTGTTGATGGCTTCATCTGATCTCTGCTTGAAACAAACCAAAATGGCATCCTTTCTCTTTTCGCCCTGACTCTCGTACTACCAGCTCGGTCACGCGCGCTCGTTCTCCACCCTGATCGTTGCCTCCATTGGGCTTCTCTTTGAGATTAGAGAGAATGAGAGTTTGGAGAGAGAGAGTGTGTGTGTGTGTGAGTGAGTGAATTGGTTTGGTCGGTTTGAGAAAGAGAGAGAGAGAGAGAGAGAGAGAGAGAGAGAGAGAGAGAGAGAGAGAGAGAGAGAGAGAGAGAGAGAGAGAGAGAGAGAGAGAGAGAGAGAGAGAGAGAGAGAGAGAGAGAGAGAGAGAGAGAGAGAGAGAGAGAGAGAGAGAGAGGTGTGAGACAGAGAGAGATCACAGAGAGAGAATCACAAAGAAGAAGAAGAAAAAGAAAAACGAAGAAGCAGAAGCAGAAGCAGAAGAAGAAAGATGCGACACATGTAGCCGGTTTACCTTCCTACTGCAGCAGCAGCGTAACAGGTCACTTCTCTCTCTCTCTCTCTCTCTCCGTGTATCGGGCAGTGGAGCGCGGTGCATGTCACTGTACCAAGGGGGAGGTGGCGGTTTGTGAGTGGTTGTCGCTGGGCATACTGGGTGGCTGGGTCGGGTCAGGGGGAGGGTTCCTCGGGTCCATGGTGGTAGTGGTGGTGGTGGTGCATCGGGTTGTGTTCCAGAAGAGCATGTGGCTCGAGCATGCGCATGGCTGGTCTCACTGCATGGTGTCCTCGAACTGGCATTTGCTTTTAGGGTCGGTCCCCAAACCAGCGCGATCCGATGGGAGTGAGAGCTTGTGTCCACCACAATCAGATTCAGATTCATAAAAGGCCCGCTTTTGTGCGCCGCCGGAGACTTGGGTCGAGGGACTTTGGTTTTGGCGGCCCTTGTAGACAGCCTCGTGTGCGCCCCGGCACGATCGGGGCGCCGTGCACTGCAGACTGGATCCGTCCTTGCATGAGCATTGCCGTTCAGCCTCGCCATCACGAGTGCGTTGCCGCACCCCCCTTTCCCCCATTGGTCCATCCTCTTGCATGCTCATGGTCTCGTCAAGGCCCTCCTCACCACACACGCCTTGCGCGCCGACACGATGATCTAGTGTTCCAAAAGCTCCTCGCCAAAACGCTCAACACCTACCTCAGCCCCTACCTCGAGGGCATCGATGCCGAACAGGTTCCCACCTTGTCGCTCCAGTCCACTTTGTCGATCGCTTGTTGCACCCAGCCCAATCATGAGCGCATGCGAGCTCACACTCACCACCAACCAACCACTTCCCGATAGCTCAACGTCGGCATCTGGGGCGGTGACATCGAGCTCAAGGATCTGCGCCTCAAGGCTGGTGTCCTTGCTGAGCTCAACATCCCAGGCCGCGTCTATCATGGTCATGTGGGCTCCATCATCTTGAAAGTTCCCTGGAAAGATCTATTTCCATCACCCAAAAAGCCAGTGGTGGCCAAAGTTGACGATGTGCTTATTGTCCTCGGCCCAGAGCTAAATCAACCGTTTGGTTCGTTCTGAGCGTCTCCATCTCAATCTGGCAGGCTAGACCCTAAGTCTTGGCCCACTTGCGTTCAATAGCCAGTTTGTCATCGACTGTCTCATTTCCACTCGGCTGACCCCCTCTTGGATCTTGGTAGACCCCGAACACGAGGCCAAAGTACAGGAACAAGTCAAACAATCGCTGGTAGCCCAGTGGATGACACAGCGGCAGGCCCTGCTGGATGCTGCGAACAAAACCGATGCAAACGCTTCCTTTACCGAAAAGCTGGTGGCCTCAATCGTCAATAACCTCCAGGTTCGGCCATTTCAAACGCTGCTAGTGGATTGTGGTGAATGTTCTCACCTCTGGCCTCACCGGCCCATGTCTCGCCATTCTCTCCCTACACCGCCTGGGTTTAGGTGCAAGTGAGCAACATCCACATCCGGTATGAGGACGATGTCTCACATCCCAATCACCCGCTTGCCATGGGTATCACCCTCAAACGATTGGCCGCTGAAACGACAAACAAAAACTGGGAGCCAACGTTTGCCGGTACGTCGCCGCCTCGCGCCCTGGCCACATGGGCGACTAGCAAATTGCTCATACGTATTCCCTTGCAATTGTGCGATCATTCGCAGGTGGCATGCCCATCGAGGTCTTCAAGCTCGTAGAGCTCGAGGGCTTGAGTGTTTACGCCCAGCCCGTACGTCCCTTCCCCTCCTCCCTCGGCATGGTCTTGATGCTACGCCAAGCCCTGTCTTATGAGCTTACAAGACTGTATCCCTTCATGCCCAGGATGTCAGCCCCATCAAATCCTTACGGCGAGATGTTTGCTTAAACAAGATGCGCGATCTTATTCCTGGCCGCAATCAGTAGGTGTTCAATGCTCGAAGGCCAGAGAATCTGCCCTGCCTGCTCGTTTATTCTCTTTTCAAGCCTGGCATGTGACATCTTTGTGCTTTGTGGCATGGTTGCAGCCCGGTCGAGTTTGATTACATTCTACGGCCCTTGAGTTTGGAGATGAAGGTCATCCTGAACACAAAGGGTGAGGCTGCTAAGATTCCCCAAATCAACGCGAGCCTTGACCTGGGCAAGCTGCAGCTCGAGCTAAGCCGTGATCAATACGAAGATCTGCTTCTGGTGTCCGATGCCATGTCGCGATACGCTCGCCAACAGCCATATCGGGCTCTCAGGCATGTCTGCATGTCAAAACGTGTTGAACCGCCTTGGCGCAGCAAAGACACTCATTTCCTGGTGACACTGTATTTTCCCCCCGCCGTCATTTTGTCCTATCCTCCTCTATAGGCCGGCCATGAGTACGCCACGCACGCGATGGCAATACGCCATCCAGGCGGCTCGTAAGGATGCTCGCGATCGACAGAGGGTGTGGACTTGGGAGCACTTCCGCAAACGCCGAGATCAACGCAAGCAGTATTTGGAGGTGTATCGCCAGCTAGCCTCGGCGGCCAAGCCTTCCAAGGCGCTGCAAGCTGCAGTTGATGACGCCGAACGGGACCTCTCAGCGCAAGACATTATTCTCTATCGTGGCATTGTGCTGGAGGAGCTGGACGAGGTGCGCAAAGAAGCAGAGCGCATGAAGCAACAGGAGAAGGAGAAAAAGGACCATGGTTCTTGGTTTGGCTGGTTGCGAGGTCATCACAACGAGCCACACGCCGAGGTGCGCCCGCTTCCTGGCCCCGTGTGCTTCTTCTGGAACATCATTGCACACAGCTTGCTCACTGTCCTTGCCGAGGTGCGCAGAACAAGGCCGCTGAGGAGGGAGATGGTCTCACCAAAGAAGACATGCACAAACTCTACGGGGCCATTGGATACACGTTTGTCGTTCGCCGGTTGCACCGCTCGCACTTGTCATGCCACAACTTCCATGTGTGTCTTATGCAGATGCCTGCCTTGTTGCTGAGGTAGAGAGGGCGAGAAAATGTCCGTCTTGTCGCCAGGATACGTTGCAACGGTCTTCACACTCAAGCTTGATATCTTTTCCTTCAAATTGCGCCAAGTAAGCCTGCTGTTGTAACCCTGCCTCCGATCTCGTCATATCCTGAGCCGAGTGTCGGACGTTTTTGCAGGGTCAACGCGCTCTGGCGACTGCGGGCAAGTCCGCTCCGGGCTCCCTGGATCTCATGAGCATCAAGCTCTACGCTCTGGATCTCAAATTTCAACAGCGCCCTGGCGCAGAGGCCATGAGCGTTGCTTTGGGCTTGCAAGAGTAAGTCTAGCTATAAACACAACTTGATGATGCCTCTCCGCCTGTCCTCTTGGTCGCAGGTATGAGAGCTCTAGCCATGCTTGACGCGGTTGGACTGCCTGGATCCTCGCTCCTTGCATGAACGCCCCGATAGCCTTTCCATAGTCGACGAGCTGCGCGCGGAAAAGGACTTTTGCGTCATCGTCAGGCAGGCCAAGGACCAACGGGTGCTCGGAGGTGACAAGCAATTGCGTCGCCATAACCAGCGCGGGGGCTCGATGCCAGAACTTCTGAAGCTATTTTTCGAGACCAATCCACTTGATAAGCGTGCCGACTCGGCGCTGACTCTGAGTACAAGGCCCCTCGAGGTCGTCTACGTCGAGCAAACGCTATCTGCTCTGTCCGATTTTTTTGCTCCGCCTGCTGCTCTGGTTTCTTTGGAGGATTTGGCCGACGCCACGTCAGCCAGCATGTTAGCCATCCAGGAGAGCACGGCCACAGGTCTTCTGTATGCGATTGGTATGTTTGTGAGAGGGGCATGAATCCTGTGTGGTGCGTTGGTGCGCGCGGCACTCACGTGCGCCTGCGGCTGGACTCTGCACACAGAAACCCACAAGACGATTGATGTTGACATTTGGGTTGGGGCCCCTCGTGTCGTTGTGCCAAGTCCCAAAGCCCTCCTCTTGCTCGACCTCGGTGCAATGGAAATCAAGTCTGATCTCTCTCACGCTGGCCAGGTAGTCACCCGTCGGGCAATCATCCGCCCTTGCGACCTTGCGCCTTCGCCCAGCAATGTTTGCGCGTGAGCTCAGCTTGAACAGAGTGCTCATTAAGAATGTGATCTGATGCTGCCCTCCCCTGATTGCCTTGCTTGGTTGCATCCAGGCTAACATTACCAACGTTAGTGTGGGCATGTATGATCGTTTTCACATTGGCCTCACAAACGTTCGGGCCGTCCTGTTGGGTCCCGTCAGCAGCGAGTTGGAGGCAACCAAGTTCGTTGGCTATCCTTGCCTGGTTTTCTCGTTGTTTAGTGTCGTGCCGCGTCCCATGTAGACAAAAGATGCACTTGGCAGATGGCGCAGTGCTCATGTATCGTCACACCCCTCCCGGATCTGGGTTGTCTGCCAATAGACTGTGGTCACGAGCGCTGTTGAGCGATGACAGCCCATACCTGCTGCTCGAGCCCATTGACACGACCCTGACGTTGCAGCAATGTGTGGCCCAAGATGATGTCAACTATGCTCGTCTCAAGGTCAATGGAACCATGGAAAATGTGACGCTGCACTTTTCTGATGCCAAGTATCGCCGCCTCATGGCCTTGCTGGAGCATGTCACGCCAGAGCCCGCTGCCGTGCCAGTCGCTGCAGCCCCCTCAAAACCAGAAGCAGAGGTTGTCCGCGACGACATGGCCATTGAGGCTGAGCGGCGCCGCCGTGAGATCGAGGCCCGGCGTGCAGCCAACGAGCGACGTCGCGCCATAGAGGCTGCCCGTCGCTCCGAAAAGGCAAACGCCGATCGCCAAAACACCAAGCACAAGGCACCTTCACATACTCAAACCCTTCTCGGCGTCCCGGGCGTGTCCACCTCTCCGACGCCAATGTCTTCGCCGAGCAAACGCACTTTATCACCCATTCGCGGACGCTCAAACCAATGGTCCGTGACCTCACCATCCCGCTCGCGTGCATCAACGATGACTGAGGATGAGGAAACCTTTTACTCTTGCGATGAGGGTGACAACTCGGACGCAGAGAGTCATGCGTCGTTGTCCACACCAAAGCAGGAGGCTCGCTCTCGTTCGCGCTCACCCTTTCGGTTTGGCCGCGATCGCCGCTCTACAACCCCAACCCCAACCACGCCCACCCCAGCTACCCCCACACCGGTTGTCGTTGAAGCTCAGGAGGACGAGCGCAAGCTCGATCCAGATGCACCGCTTAAAGCGGCACGGCACGTCAACGTTGAAGCTTCATTCACCATCAAGCTGATTGCCATCAAGTTGCTTGATGCCCATCAGGCCAATGAGGGCGACACGGAGGAGCCTCTTGCTACCCTGCGGCTGTCGGGGCTCCACATTCAACGCTTTATCATGCGCGAGGACATGCGCGCTTCGTTAAGCCTTCAAGAGTTGCGAATCGTAGATCACCTCGCCCAGCGCAACTTGCTCGAGTCTCGTCCAGTAGACCTGGAAAACATGGCGACAGCTGCCGCGGGAGCACATGCACCCCGAGCCCTCGTTCTGGTTGAGTTTGCCTCGTGTCCCGCCACGTCTCTGCTCTTTGATGAACACAAGCACATCTTGCAACAAGCTACCATCCAGATTGGTTGCCTCAAAGGCACCATTGTACAAGAGAGTCTTGCCCGTCTTTTGACATGGTCCTCATCAACCTTTGCTGCTCCCGAAGCTGACGCTGGTACTGCAGCAGCGCGTCCAACGACTGACACCGACCCAGCTTCTGAGCCGTCTGCTGACATTCCAGAGGTAGCTTCTTCCAACACAGCAGGCAGCGCTACGCCCGTTCCCGGCAGCAACGTGCATAGTCCCGTCGACGCTACAAAGCCCGTCGCCGCCACAAAAGTGACCAACCTCAAGGCCAATGTGTCGATTGATGGACTCGAACTTCGATTAGAAACAGCCTCTCAGGCTTTGGCTTCAACGACCATTTCACAAATCGCCGTTGCCGCAACCATGACGGACGAGGCCACACACGCTGACGTGGACGTGGGAGCTTTGGAAGTTCAGGATTTGAGTTCTCCCTCAAGCCTCTATCCAATCATCTTGACCAACACTGGAGATCGTATGCTCCACCTGAGCTTTGTTTCGTATAATCCCAGCCCCACGCGCGAAGACACCGAACCAGACATGCGCATTCAACTGCGCGTGGATCAGCTCAAGGCCTATGTTTTGATGCGCTTCATCACCGACCTGTCAACATATGCGGCTGGCTTGAGTCCCGATGAGTCAGTGTCAACGCCCGCGTCAGTCCATCCATCCGCCTCGAGTGATGCAGGTCTCCACAAGCAACCCGTCGCGAGCCCAGCATCCAAGCACTCGCTGGCGCCACCGCCGCGTGCTGCATCTCCCACGCCCTCCATGACCTCGCGCCTATCAGTGCTCACCACAAACACAGCCATTGCCGCAGTGGAGTCAGTGGTGGCCGCAGCCGCCGCAGCTGTGGGTACGAAGATCGCGTTGGATGTGATGCTCAAAGCGCCGCACATTGTGGTGCCCGTGTCTTCAACCTCACAAACTGCCCTTGAGGCTGACTTGGGTACGCTGACTGTTTCTAATCTGATTGAGCAACGAACACACGGGGAGGCCAGCACGCCTTACGTAGCTGATGAGATGCGCGTGGAGCTGCGGGAGGTTTTCATTGTGCTTCAAGAAGACAAGGCCAAGGCGCGGCACTTGCTCAACAAACTGAATATTGGCATCGTTGTTGAGAGATGCCTGAGCCTTGATTTGCCGCAAGTACCGGACGTAGCAGTCCGAGGAGAGCTGCCGGACATCACGCTCAACGTTGACGATGCTGATGTGGCCGCTCTCATGACTCTAGCCAGCGACAACATGGCAGAAGCACCGGTTTTGCCGCCCAAGCCCACACCTCCGACGACTGCAGCCCAAGGCCACACTCAAGACCGCCTTGCGCAACAAACAGCTACCTTTAAGGCCATTGCACCTGAACTTGCCCCTCCGAGTTCTGAAGGTTTGGATGTTGCAGCTCTCGAGGCAGAAGTGCAGGACATCCAGCCGGTGACGTCAGCACCGCTAGTAACCGTCGTAGAGGAGCGCGACGATGGACTTGATGGGGAAGCGGCCACGGCGGCATCTTCCCTGCCCCGAGCTCCTCGAATGAGCCGCCCTCGTTCCGTGTCTGTGGCTGTCATGTCCGCTCTTCAGTCGCAACCTGAGCTGCAGCAAATTTGGGAGGCCACAGTGGTGGCTATGAAAATTGATCAAGTGGCCTTGCACTTGAGCAAAGGCCAGCACGCACTGGCCTCCGTGTGGCTGCGCGATATTGCTCTCGCTGCCAAGATCGAGTCTGATGGTGCGATCCAAGCCACCATTCAAATGGCATCGCTGGCTGTCAAAGACACTCGTGATGGTTCGAGGTGCGTGCTCACTGGTTATAACTTGGGTCTTGTTTCGCTGGACAAGGTTTCCTTTTCCTTTTGGCTCTTCTAAGTTTGTGATGCGATTTGCATGGCCATGTGTTCAACTCACCGAAACGATAAATTGCGCTATGTAGCTCTCTCTATCGCATGTTGCTGGGTTGGCGTGATTCTGACGATGTGCGAGAAGAGGAGCAGAATGCCATGGCCAACGTCGTGGCTGATGATGAGCGAGCCCTGTTGGAGCTCAAGGCTGCCACAAGCGTTGCCTCGGGTGCTGATCAGAACGTCAACATGCTTCAGCTTCGTTATCGCGCTCTGAGCGATCAATCCACCGTTAGCATTACGCTGGATGGCCTTCGTTGCCAACTGTGCATGGACTTTTTACTGGCCTTGGCGGCTTTCATGCCCTCTCAACCAGCCACAACAACAACTGTATCGTCTCCGGAAACAAGTGAAGCACCCGTGGTCGATACGAGCACTGGCACGTCTGTTGAGCCCGAGGAGGTCCAAGCAGCATCTGGCAGCATGCGCGTGTCCCTCAACCTGACCGATGCAGCCATTGTTATCTACGCTGATCCGGCAAAACCAGCTTCGCGCGCTTTGCGCGTGGGCCTGGAAACTCAGTGCGTGGCCTTGGTTCCGTTCTAGGGTTGTGCAGGGTTGTGTGTGCTCTTCCCTTTGCATTGCTTCAATGCGCATTCTGTGTTGACACGGACCTTCTGATTCTCTCACTTGTGTGTGTGTGTGTGTGTGTGTGTGTGTGTGTGTGTGTGTGTGTGCGTGTGTGTGTGCGTGTGTGTGTGTGTGTGTGTGTGTGTGTGTGTCATAGCATCATGTACGGCATGGGAGCAGAGCAAATAAATGCATCAGTGGACCTGGCTGAGCTCAAGGTGGCCTCGCTCAAGCACATTGGTCGGCGCGCCCTCCTGAACACCATGTTGCAACCCACTGCGATGGCCATCATGTTTTCGCAGTCCAATGAAGATGGAACCATGACGGTCGACGTCCAAGCCAAGCGGATGTCTCTGACGCTCAGTTATTTGGATTTGGAAATTGTCAATGCAGTGCTGGCTGCGCTGGCCCCGACGCCGGATGAAGAACAAGCTGGACCCATGGAGACACTCCTGTCTCTCGAGGGCCGGGACGTGGACGAGGAAGCTTGGTACCTCAAGGACAGCGAGGCCGATGATGATACTTCACTGGCCAGTGTCCGAACGAGTGCCAGCGCCGGCCCCGTGGGGAGCGGGCGTTTCACGCCATCGCAATTTGCTGCTTCCACAGTGGTTGGTAAAACGGCAATTCCTTGCACCATCATGCATTTCTTTTGTTCCGGTTGCCCAAGCCTGACTCAGAGCACGTTTTTGGGCATGCGATCTTGGTGGCATCTTGTTTCCTTTGCTTTTTGGTGTCACTTGTCGTTTCAGTCCGCAACGCACACGTGGCTCTTTGCTCACGCCTCAATTGTCGGCCTGCTTGTTTGTCGTAGACACACATGGATGCCTGGGCTGGGCGAAGCACGGCCCACATTCAGCTTTCTGCGATTGATATCACGATTTTGGATGATGGGCAGGCACCGGTGCGACCACTGTTCCTCGTTTCGACGTCACTGTCAGCCAACGCACGGAACCTATCCTCTGCCACAGAGCCGCTTCAATTGTGGGCCACTGTTGGGCTGGGCATCAACTACTACAACGCCAAAGTATCTACTTGGGAGCCTTTGATTGAACCCATCGTTGAGACTGCTGAGGACCGAATTCGACTCTGGCAGCTACAAGCACACCTGACGATCAACCCTTCTCCAGTGGACTCGGCAGACGCGCCTGACCGGCAACTCGCACCACCCCGTGCTCGCAGCTACTCAGACCCGGAAGCCTTCGTCGACGCGGAGAGGTCCGAGCTTGCCAGCGCGACAGATGGCTTGAATAGTGAAGGTAATCTTCCAACAACCATCTGCTTGCTCAGCAGTGCCGACGCACTGGAACTCAACTTTAGCACGGCCTTGTATCAAGTCCTAATGGAGTCGAGCTTTGTGAGTCCGCCCATAAGTGCCGCGGGCGCATCGTCCTCGGATGGTCGCATCAACTCCCAGACGGCCGACGAGCGGGATTTTGCCCCCTTTATCCTGGTCAACGAAACGGGCTACAACGCACAAGTCACGGTCGAGGAGCAAACGCAGGCCTTGGAGGCCTGCGCAACGATGGGTCTGCAGTTCACCGATCGTCACCTCCAGGACCCGCGTCCTCTGAAAACGCTTCTTCTCAGCAGCCAGCAGGACACGCGTACAATTGACGTTCAGCTCGAGGGTTGCAGCCTTCTTCAAGGCATAGAGGTGGAAGCTGTGGGTTTGTACGGTTATGAGGTTCAGGCTGGTGCGCGCTCTGTGCATTTGGCAGTGGAGGTGATCATGAAGGGGGCACAGAAGCAGGTCATTCTTCGTTCTACACTTCGTGTAAGTGCGCTTTGCCCTTGACCACTTGGATCTTAACCCCAGCTTTGTTTCGTGAAACGCCCTCTCATCTCAGTTCTTGTCTCACTTGCACGATCATAGGTACGCAACGAGCTGCACATTCCCATCGATGTTGCGTACGTGGACGGCACGAGTGGCGAGGCCGTCGTGCTGGCTCAAGTGGAGCACGAAGAAACGTACAACTTGCCATTGCTTGTCGCCTATCGAGGGTTTCAAATCCGACCTTCAGGAATGTCGTATGGTTACAGCACCACGATTGGTTATGATAAGAACTATCACGTGGTGCAATGTGATGCTTTTGAGAGCAGCACTGAACCAGAGAATGCGCTGGCAGCCTCGGTAGGCCACACCGAGGGCCTGAAGCTGCAGGTGGTGCGCAAGCGCCAACGCTACATTACTGGCCAACCGGGCAAGCAACACCCGCAGCACACCATTTTGTTAACTTCGCCACTTACGCTTCGCAACTGCCTGCCGGAGCAAGTCCTGCTCAAGCTAATGTATCCGGGTCTCACCACAACTCCAGTCGACGTCCACCTGGAACCAGGGCAGCTTCTGCCGGTGCTTGATGCTCTGCACCACGACGTGACAGCGAGCTTTACAGTTCCGGGTGCTCGAGCCAAGGTAAGTGCGCGTTGTACAGGGCGGGTGCCTCTTCAACATTCAGGGGTTGAAGCTGGTATTTCATGGTTGATTCAATGCATCTGGATACAGGGCTGCGCCGAGTTGGAGGAAACGCTGTGGTCCGAGCCCGTGCCGCTCCTGACTGCAGGGCAAACGGTGCGTTGTGTGGCTTGCAAAAACGCCTTGGTGTTTTGGTAGTGCCACGGGCCCCGCCTTGTGTCATAAAAAGCATGTGCCGATGCCTTGGTGCGCAGGAGAAGGATGGTGTTGTGGATATCACCGTTGCCCACGAGCGCATCATGTCGTTGAATTTGGATATTGCAACGAACAAAGTGGACCATTCGACCTTGATGAACATTGCAGCCCCCTATTGGATTATTAACAAAACCGGGCAGCCGATTGAAATCCGGCAAAAGGGTGACAAGGAGGATGGCCCGTCTGTGCGACACATCCCCGGCGGCCATGAGAGCCCGCTTTTGTTTTCGTTCTCGCAGCATCGTGCCAAAACTTCACGGGCTCGCTTCCGGATCGCAGACAGCAAGTGGAGCGACGGCATCAACCTCAACACTGTGGGACATACCGACGTTGTTACTATGCCTGGTACAAATGGGGGCGAGCAGAGCTTTTCAATTCGCATCTCACTTGCTACCGGTGGTCTGACACGCATCGTGCTGCTGGAACCCCGTTTTCTTCTGCGCAACGAGTGTCGTCGGGCGCTGCATTTTGCTGAGGCTGGTCTGGACGGTGCTGAGGTCCATCAAATTAAACCGTCTGAGTCGGTGCCGCTCTGGCTTACCCGCGCGCCGTTTTTACTATCTTTTGGGTGCGTCCTTTGACAAGCCATAACCTTTCCTGCCACCTCATTGTTATTCGAGTGCTGACTTTGGAGTGTGCTTTGCTTCGATGCGTTCTCTTGCTTAGCTTAAAGGCTAAGAAACTCGAGCACACTATACCCGTGGGTCAGCCAGGCTCATTCGGGCTCATGTTCCGTCACAAAAACCATGATAACGAGTATCACGTTGTGCGCGCTAGCGTGCGGCCGGCAGGGGTAAGCGCCTCTGTTGCAATTTTTTTTTTTTTTTTTTTTTTTTTTTTTTTAAATTTTTATAATCCTTCAACTCTTGCTCCAAGCTCACCTGACTCTCGCTGCCGTATGACTGGTTCGCGCCCTTGTCTTCTTTGTCTGATTTCTGTTCCGAAAGACGTCACTGTGTGTTGTTCTGTCAGATTTTGATGGTGTTGCTGATGTTCGAGTTGAGAACCACATGCGGCAACACGCGCTTCAAATTCGTCAGGTCGGGGCCGGCGACGATGCATGGGTGACGCTGGCAGCGGGCCAGAAGGTTTTCTTCATGCGCACGGATTCCAGCGTACGTTTGCTTTGCTCTCGCTTGCTTGCCTTGATGAGATGGCAAGGCATTGAACAGACTGCTCGTTTGGAAAATCGGCCGGGCGGCATCTCCATGCCATTTCGCACGTTTGTCCATCTGTTACTCAATTGTGCCTGTGCTGTCAATTCATCTTTTAGGGTGCCCAGGCCGTCGAGTGGCGCTTGCAAGGGCATGACGCCATGGTGAAGCGCAGCTTCAACAAATTTACAGTGTCCAAGCACATGGTTGCTCTGCCAGAGCAAGCCAATGACTTGCGCCTTTACTTTGCCTCGTTTCCTGATGGTGCAGAGCCAGTCTTTGTTATCACAGATCGGTCTCATGTGGCCCAGTCCATCACGCGACTCTGGTACGTCGTTAATTGGGCCCTTTGGCCGATTGCTTGTCGGGGCGCTCGGACCTTTGTTCCAACCACTTGCCTGCACACATCTTCGTGGATTGACTTCTGCTTTCTCTTGTTTATCAGTACTCTTTCCAAAGACCGGGATAGCATGCAGGCACGGCCCCCGAATATCGTCAAGCCAAACTTGCACTTTACCTTTGGCCTTGCAAGCCTCGGGCTCTCTTTAATCAACGGCAAGGTCGGTTCATATCATCCATCTCATTCATTCATTGTGGTGCTTGCTTGTCCTTTGTCTCAAAGAGGCTCGCCATCACGGCTATGTTGATGCCCGGTTCACAGCCCGAGGAAGTGGCGTACATCTCCTTGCGCGGCCGGACGGTCTGGGAGCACATGTTGCCTGCAACCAATCAGTGGGGCGAAGATTGGCTGCGCTTTGCTAATGGCGCACAGAAAAAACTCGACGCTGCTGCACAAAAGGGTGCCTCAACACAGAGCCTGCCGCTGGAAGACGGCATGAAGGTGGATCTTCAGAGCCTGACCTTGCAATTTCGCAACGAGGTGAGTGGCCGTACGAAGGTGGACAACAGGCTGATTGGCCTTTGACTGCATGTGCAAGTGCCTGGCGGTTGGCGATGGGTTTGAATGTTTCGACGCCCAAGGCTCATGTGCCGATGACTTTGACGCTTTGTTTTATTAGGAGCCCCTTCCCATCCGCCGCCATCAGCATCCGGGCCTGGCTTTGACGTACATCGATTGTCCACGCCAAAGCATTGTGCAGTTCAACATTGAGAGATTGCAAATTGACAATCAGGTGTGTATGTATATCTCGCTTGCATCGAAAACGTCTTCTCCAAGGTGGAAAAGCTCAACATCTAAATCCACGGCCTTTCTGTAGGCATTTGACCCGTACGTTCCAGTAATTCTCAACTCGGCAAAGCCCACACAAAGCACGGCCCCTATTCTGCCCGTCGTCAAGGTGCTGCTTTCGAAACTTTTGGTAGCTTGTGGGCGGTGTTGGTTGCTGGCACACACTCATGCGTCACCATCACGCACTGTATGCGCAGATTTTACTCATTCAAAACAAAGTGTCAGCCGACTTGGCTTCGGGAGCCGAGGGGCCCACCGTGCCAGTCGTCATGCTGGATCGCGTATCAATCTTGCTGCAGAAGCTCGATCTTTCTGTGTCAGATCGTTTCTTGCTGCGCCTACTTTCCGTGTTCATACCCGAGGCCGAACAACTGGCGGTGCGCGCGTTTATGACACCTACCTTTGCTCCCATGTGACACTTTTGTGTTCAGTTTTGAAGCTTCGTTTGTCTTTTTGGCTCCATGCATTTGCCTTTGTCGTGTCTTACTCCTCTTGCCCTTCTGCGGTGATGATTTGCAGCTGGCTGTGGACGTCGAGGGAGACCTGCAATGGACCTCGAAACAAAACCTGGAGAGCATGGTGGTTTCGTCCCAAGGATCAGACACTCGAATTAGCTGCGGTCTTTTGGAGCTGCACCCCATTGCCATCAATGTGGCTGTGACACCTGTCTTTGAAAGCGATGGCTCTATCCAGGTGGGCAAATCGTTCGCTGAGTTGGCTTGTTCATCGACACTTGCTTGACCTCGGCTCACGCTGATTTGTCTGCGTTGTGGATGATGCGGGCATGTAAAGAGCAACAACCCACTCTTGGCATTCCTGAAAGCGGTGGGCGTCTCCTTGACCAACCTGGATGTGCCTTTCCAAATGAACGCCTTGTTCTTGCCAAATGTCTTTTGTTCGCAAAATGAGCTCATCACCGAAGTCTCGAATCATTACATTCACGAAGGCATCATGCAAGGTGAGACTTGGCTCTTGTCAGCACAGACCGCTTCCCATCAGAATGGGAGGCATGCCGGGTTGCGAGAGAAGCCGGCTGTCTGCTCATTCGATTGCTCCCCTCGCTGCATTGTTGCTGCACATTTATCCGTGACATGTCACGAATTGCCATGGCTCTGTTTCTAGCCTACAAAAGTATGTGGCGAATCTACCATGTTCCTGTCGTTATTGCTGTAGGTTTTTTAGCTGATCAGGCATCTGACTCACGTCGCACAATGCTTGTCATGCAGTCGTCTTGGGCCTTGACTTTTTGGGCAATCCCGTCAAGTTTTTGGACCACGTCAGCACGGGTGTGACGGCGCTGTATTACGAACCCTTTTTTGAGGGCCTCCAGAGCATGGCCTCCAACACAGTGGCAGGTGCAGCAGGCGTGGTGACCAGCATCACCGGCACTTTGGGCAATGGCTTTGCAGCTCTGACCATGGATGCTAATTACCAGCGCTCACGCAAATTGGCAGCTGCTCGCCATAAGACGGCGCTGCAAAAACTCTCTCATGGTGGTGAGTCCCTCCTGAGAGGCGTGTACGAAGGTGCATCAGGCCTCATTCTACAGCCCTTCCGTGGTGGCAAGGTATGTCTATCACTCTTTTGGGTTGCTCAGCGTCTGCTTCATGCTGCCTCTCAAAACACCACTCCCTATGTTTTAGGAGGAGGGGGCTTTGGGCTTTGTCAAGGGCTTGGGTAAGGGCGTGCTTGGTCTGGTTGCCAAGCCCGTGACCGGGGTCATTGACATGACCACCTCCACGATTGGCCTCTTGCAACAACTTGCCGGGGTGCGTCATGCAGCATGATCTCGGACTGGCTTGCAATTCAGAGTGGTCTGAGGCTTCTGGTCGTATTCTTACAACGAACGCGGCCGTGTGTTTCTGTGTGTGACCCGGGACATGATTGATAGGGCGATGTGGATCATGAGCGCGTGCGCCTACCACGCTACTTTCGTCGGGATATGATTTTGCGCCCGTACGATGCGCACACGGCCGAGGGTGCCAGTTTGCTGCAGGCGCTGATCTCCCGCAACGACCAAGATTATCGCCGCGACTGGTACATGGTGCATCACATCCTCGCGGGCAAGCGCAAAAAGCCTGTGATTGGTAAGTACAGCCCGAGTTTGCGATTGCTGCGTCAAGGGCCTTTCATCGCTTGGTCAGTTTCCCGCGCCTAAACCGTGCAAGGCTCACGCTCGTCCATCGCCACAATAGCCTTGTTTACGAGTGAACACGTTTTGTTGCTGCCTATGGATTCAACCTCGCCCATCTGGCGCATTTCCAACGATCACGTGAAAAGCAATCGCATCATCCACAACAAGGGCTTGGAGATTGTCCATGACACGCCGCAGGCCTTGACCAAAAAGGGCAAGGCCAAGAAGGTTCTTTTGCCATCGACTCGAGATGGTGCAACAGAAACGCTCAAAGAGTGCTTGGAAAAGGTGTGTTGAGGCATTTATCTGCCATTACGTTGCGGGTACCCGAGTGCGCACGAGGCTTTTGGGTGCTTCATGGGTCATGTTCGCTCGCGTGTTGTGTAGGCCGTATCAGCACAGTAAATATGATAAAGGCTGGGTGGATGATGCATCCTATCCTGGTTCTTCGACGCGCAGGCAGATGTACTGGTCGTGTCAATTGTGCCAAGTGTGCGTCCCAAGAGCTCAAAGCCAATTGGTATATTGAAAACTGTTTCATGTGATGTCCTTGGGCCAGCTTGAGACGTCAATTACAGAATCATGATGACACACAGTTTGTTGCAAAGTGGGGTACCCAAACCAATGCGAGCACTCACGAGCAGGGGAAACACGAGATCCTGCTTCGAATATATCACTTGATGAGGCGGCACTCGTGGGCACTTCTCCTCAGACAGGATCGCTGGCTACCAAGTCACCCTCAGCGTCTGACTCCTCGGCGCTGCCCTCAAACTGGTTATACGTGACCGAAGGTGCGCGTTGAAAGTATTTGCGTCGCTGCAGCTAAGGGGAGAAGAACAATGCGGTACACAGTTGTGGCTGAGCTGTGCGCGCGTGTCACCAGCGGACATTCAAGCCGTAGACGAACAAGCCAATCTCACCACAAGGGTACCAGTGATGAGCAAGGCCACGCAGGCAAGGCCTCCCAAGACACCGCCAATGATAGCACCGGTATTGGATGCGTTGGTTGATGGGGCGGGCGCAGTTGTGGTAGTAGCACCACTGGGAGAGGGCAGACCCCACAAGGCCAAGGTCTCCGTGTTGGCGCGAAAAAATTGACTGCTCAGGTTGCCGCCTGTCATTGAGCCGAGGATTTGGAGAGAGCCATCTAATCAAGCAGAGCGGATGGTTGAATGATGGATGAGGCAGATGGATAATCGCAGTTTAGTTCTGTGTGGCTCGCAAAAGAGGTGTGGGACAAACCTGCGCCTTGCACTGCACAGGCCACAGTGTCCACCGTACAATCAGTGCAATTGCGGCACGACCAAGCCGGCGCCTCAGTGGGAACTGGAGCGCCCAGCGGGGCGCTTGCCACCGCGCGATCTCCACCAAGCTTGAACATCCAGGCAAAGACATAGTCTGCAGGCAGTTGTAGCCAGCTTCCGGCTGAGTTATCATGGCTCGAGCCGCCGTCGGTGGGGGTAGTGGTATCAGCCGAGCCTTGGAGCACCAGGCGCGGCGTCTGGGTTTGTCCACTGAAACAGACATCCGTGGCAGAAAACTGGGCCAGGACGGTTGTCAAGGGGCATTGGTCTCGATCAAAACAGGGGGCGTCGTCATTGCCATCACACCCACACTCGTCGAGGGTATTAGGGGAAGGAAGGCCAGCTGACGTAGCAAGGAGTGCCGTGATTTGGTCGCCCGCCACGCACGATAGGTTGTACGCGAGAGCTGCATGTGCAGAATCAGCTGTGGTGGAACATGGGCGAGAGGATTGGGGAATCAGGGTGAAATTTTGTTGAGGGCATGAAGACAAGCGGAAGGTTGCTCCAGCACCGACGCCAAGTGTCGCACCGATTAGATATAGTTGGAGTCCGTCAAATTCCATGCCTTTAAGCGTCATGGCAAGAATGGCACTTTGCAGTACGATGCGCGGGTTGGCTCTACCATGGTGGGAGCGCATCTCATTTGAATTTTACCAACCAGGATTCAAAGCGTCAGGTGGAGTGCTGGCTTTGGTGAGCGCGGTGTAAGTGCACCAGATATGAGGAACGTACTGAGCAAAGTCAGCATCATCAAGCTGCAAAGTATGGTAGGGAGTAGCGAGATTCAGCTCTGGCATCGAGGCTACAGTCAAAGCGTAGGCAAAAGGGTGATTAGATCAAGGAGGCGGGCAAAGAGGCGGGGTGGGATAACAAGTAATCCTCCGAATGGAGGATGGATAGGGCACGCACGAGAGTTGGAGAGTTGAACGACGAGAGCGGGAAGGGCGGAGGTATTGTAGTGTCGAGCCGGACGAATCTGAGCGGTGCGATCGATAGCGGTGGGCGCAATGGCCGAGAGGTTGGAGTAGAGGAGGGGAAACGTGATGTTGACGGGTGCGGGCTTGTCACACATGGGGGTCAAATCGAGTTTGGCCACAAGGAAACGCAGGATATCACCAAAGTACGTGGTGAGCACGAGATCCCACGGCACATGACCGGCAGGGCACAGACGGAGGATGGCTGGGACGCCCTTGCTCTTGGCCTCGGCATACATGTCAACAGAGGAGGAGTAGGGAAGTATGGGATCGTCAGTGCCATGTAGCAGATACAGGGGGGGCTCTGATGAGTCGATGGCTGCCACGTCGTTGATGTCGGGGAGGTTGAGAAGCAAGCCAGAGATGGAGATGATGGCCTTGGCATGCGGAGATCCGGTAACGTATCCGGCACGCAACGAGGCGATGGCACCGGCTGAGGAGCCGACCAGGGCGATTCGCGTGTTGTCAATGTTCCAGGTGGCAGCGTTGGTGTGAAGGTATTCAAGGGCATCTACGACGTCCTTGGTGACGGGTTCGATACCGGTAACACAGTCGGCATAGAGGCGGTAGTCGACAGAGGCGGCAACAAAGCCGAGGCGTGCCAGGCGCTGAGCCAACGCCACAAACACGGGATCACTTTTGGTGCCAAACTGACAGTTTCCACCGTGAACAACGACCACCAGAGGACGAGGGCTGGCCCCGGGGCGGGTGCCAGCCGCGGTGGTGTAGACGTCAAGCAGCAGCGTCTCATGCCGCTCGGTAAAGCTGTTGTAGGCCGCGCCGTACGAGACGTCGGCATCAACGTGGATGGCGGCTGACTCGTTGCCACCATAGAAGCAAGGTGCAACCGCTGCACCATAAGGGGCAGCGACAAGCAGCACGGCGAACCACATCCACATGCGCACTGCCGCCGCCATGTCTGCCGATGACGCGGCAAGGGCCCAAGACCCTGCCAACGCGATCTCCCAGCCCTGAACTGATAGACCCCTGTTCGATACACACGTTTTGATTATTCCAATACTACCTGAACGCCCTCCAGTGCACCCCAGACAGCCCAGACAGCCCAGACAGCCCAGTGCAGCGCAGACAGCGCAGACAGCGCAGGCAGCGCAGACAGCGCCCCGTTAACCAAACGGCGATCTCAGCCCTGCACCGCGTGTTTCCCCCCAACCCGACGCCCGACGCCCAACTGACCGGGTTTATCTGACAAATGCTATACTATAGTAAAATACTTTTGATAGCCGGTCTTTCCATATCACCACAACACACACACACACACACTCACACGCACAACAGCTGGAATACTCAGACCAAGTTCGTTGGTCAGGTAGAGCAGGGTTGGGTACGTGTCTCTAACTTTGGACTGGGTGCTTTTTGCTTGCTCTGTTTCTGATTGAAGGTTGAATAAATCTCTGGGAAATTATCTTTGTTCGCCACTGTCTCTGAACCGTTGTGGTATTGGTTAACAAAAACAACAATGTTTTAATCTTCGAAACTGCACTCTCTTTTTAATTGCTTCTTGATGAACTGTATCTCTTTTTATCATTTGCTTTCCCTCTCTGTCTCTAGCCGCCATCCATCCTTCGCTCTCTCTCTCTGGAAATCCGCTCGAGTGAGTGTGCGCGCTTTTTTTTTTTTCTGGCTCTCGGACACAGCGACAGTCACGTACACTTCCTCAGGTTGCACTTGGTCGTGTCGCTTCTCAAACTCGTGCTGAATTGGGGCTCGCGTGTCCGGTTTGCTGCCGCATGGTCTGCCCTGTCACGACAACGTGAACCAAAGTGGTTGCTGTTTCCTATCGAGTTGGTTGTTGTTTGTTGTGGTGTGAGCTGGTGGGGGTGGACCGAGGAGCTGAGCTCGCGCGCATCGTGGTGTGCCCATTCGTGACCATGGCCCAGTCTCTACCAGCTGCTACCCGCCCTACCTACCTCGCCTTGTGAGTCAGTCTACTTGCCTCTGCTAATGCCATTATATTCTTGTTGGGCGCTCCTGGCAAGTAGGCACGGGCCAGCAGTGCCAAAAAAAAAATAAAAAAATAAAAATAAAAAACTAGGCTAGAGGGAGAACTTGGACCGCGCTGGAACGCGGTCAACATCTACTGAGGTACCTGATGGCCTTTGTGCACTGCCAATGGCTTACCATGCCCCACGTCTGGTTGGCGGCCATGGTCCTCTCCAGTCAAGTTTGGAAAACAGTTTTTTTTTTCTCATCGTTGCCTCATTCCTGCACCAGGTGCTACATTACGCCTACTTTTGACTCGGCACAGCCATCGATATCCTCAGACTCTGTCATCGTTATTCTGCGTAGCGCCAATACACACGCGTTGTAAAAAAACAACTTTTGCATCGCCGACGCCCAGTGGTATGACGACTCCGGCATGGAAGCAGGCACTCCTTGAGGCCCGGCGCAAGAAGGAGGAAGAAGCACAGGCAGCACAGCAGGATGATTCCGCTCAGAAATACGCCAACTTGCCGGCCTGGAAGCGCGAGATTCTCTTGAAAAAGGAGAAAAAGAACCAGCAGGAGGAAACTGCCAATGTAACCGCAGCACCCCAACGCCGTGGCTCTTTTTCCACAGTGGCCCTGCACCGTCAGAGTAGCGGTAGCGTGGATGGAGGTGCTGCTGCTGACCTTCCCGTGGCCGGTCCCTTGCAATCGCGCATCGCCGCTTTGCTAGCCAAAGATAAAAGCAGCGATGAGGCAAATGACGCCCCCACATCCTCCCGCCGCACTACGGCCCCAGCTTCTGTTTTGAATCGCTGGAAAGCTGCGACCAGCTCGTCCGTTGATAAAAACGATCCTCCACCCAAGGCTGCCCCATCAAAGCCAAGCCCGGCACCCACCGCAACGACGGCGCCAGCTGCCCCGGCACCCACTCCAGTCGCGAACCCATCAGCTCCCGCGCCGACTGCCACGTCGGGTCGCTCAGAGCAAACTGCCAGCAAAGTATGACCACTTATTTTTTTTTTTTTTCCTGATCCTTTCGACTAATCTCATCAACGGGTTCTCGTTCTCTTCTTTGTTTAGCCTGCCGGTGGCTTGAGTATCGCTGAACGAATGGCTCTCTTTCAGAAGAAAGGTGTGGACCTGGGCCCCTTGCATCTGGCTGCCAACCACAGGTGCCACCAAGTAGCGGCATTGGTATAATCAATCACTTGCCTCACCCGCAGGTCAAAGTGACGCTCAGAGTGACACCTCAACTTCAAACGGTCAATCCAATCGCGCTGTTGGTGCAGCACTAGCTGGTGCGTTAATGATGTGTGGCCTTTTCTGTGCTGTGAGCTGTAGCAAGGGACATCATGTTTGTGCGTTGCCCATCGCCACAAACCCGACTACGAGCCTAAATTTTGACGGCCGACTCCACCACAGGTTTCCGCGCGCGAGCAACAACAGCGCCCAACCGATCCGGTGTGTCCGTGGGCCAACAGATTTTTGGAGCGCCCAAGAAGGCGGATGTAAGCGATGACGGTGAGTTGCGGGCTCGTCAAGAGGCTGACCGCAAGGCTAATGCGGAGGCAGCTGAACTGGCTCGTGCAGCGGCCGCCCGCCGTAAGCAAGAAGAGGCCGAACGACTTGCGAAGGAAGCCAAATCTGGACCCGCTTCGACCAATGAATCAAATGCAGCAAACACTGAAGCTGATCGCCAGGCCAAGGAGGAAGCTGATCGTCAAGCCAAGGAGGAAGCTGATCGTCAAGCGAAGGAGGAAGCGGATCGCCAGGCCAAGGAGGAAGCTGATCGTCAAGCGAAGGAGGAGGCTGATCGTCAAGCGAAGGAGGAAGCCGATCGTCGCGCCAAGGAGGAAGCTGATCGTCAAGCGAAGGAGGAAGCGGATCGCCAGGCCAAGGCGGAAGCGGATCGCCAGGCCAAGGCGGAAGCTGATCGTCAAGCGAAGGAGGAAGCGGATCGCCAGGCCAAGGAGGAAGCTGATCGTCAAGCGAAGGAGGAGGCTGATCGTCAAGCGAAGGAGGAAGCCGATCGTCGCGCCAAGGAGGAAGCTGATCGTCAAGCCAAGGAGGAAGCCGACCGCCAGGCTAAGGAGGAAGCCGACCGTCGCGCCAAGGAGGAAGCCGACCGTCGTGCCAAGGAGGAAGCCGACCGCCAGGCTAAGGAGGAAGCCGACCGTCGTGCCAAGGAGGAAGCCGACCGCCAAGCGAAGGAGGAGGCTGACCGCCAAGCCAAGGAGGAAGCCGACCGCCAAGCCAAGGAGGAAGCCGACCGTCGTGCCAAGGAGGAAGCTGATCGTCGTGCCAAGGAGGAAGCCGACCGCCAGGCCAAGGAGGAAGCTGATCGTAAAGCACAAGAAGAGGCCGAGAGGTTGGCTTCATCAACCGATACGGATAGCCAGCCAGCACCGCGTCGGCGCAGCTCAAGCATTCTCAAGTCACGCGAAGCGCCTTCGCGCCGGGTACGGTCATCAGCCACTCTGCCTTTGCAACACACACTCCTTCCCCTTTCCCCAGTTCATTGAGGTCTGTCTGACGCTTGTTTGATGATTGCCCCAGCTCAAGCTTAGTTGGTCAGACGTAGAAGGCCGTGGTCCATTGACTAACACGAGGGAGATTCCTCGGGACGGTTACGAGAGGTAGGACACGCTTGCTCAGTGACTGAGAATGGACATCAAGGTTGACTTGTACGCTTGGGGGCAATATGTGTAGTTATGAATCGGAGGATGGCGCCGCTGCCTTCGAGGAGAGCAGTACCGATGCGGGATTGTCGTTGCCTACGCACAACGACGTGTCCTCGGCCTATCATTTGCCCGAGGGTATCGAGGAGCTTGAAGCCGAGGTAAGATCAAATGCAGGGTGTGACCTGATCACGTTGTCATTGCGCTTTGGAGCAGGCGCTCATGAGGCTTGAATGGGTGCTGCGATGGCTAGAAACGCGACGATGCCAAGCCCATCGACGACCCATCAGCCAGTTTCTCATCCTGGGGTTCTGGCGGCGGCGGCGGCTGGGGCAGCGGTGGTGACGTCTTGTTCTAATTTTTCACGTCGCCTGCCCGTGCGGCTGTCCGTCGACTCTCTTGCGGCTCTCCTTCCCTGCTCTTCTTTTTCGTTCTACAAACTAGGTTGACTCTGGCTGATTAGTGTTTTTTTTTTGTTCTTTTTATTGCTCCGCCGAAAATTCGAATTCCGTTATTATGCCCTTCTCTTGACCGGGCGACCACACGCCAAGTGATATTGCCGACCCTAGATTGACCCTGCTGAACCCGGCATGATGCTCTCTCGTCCAAAAGCGCCAGGGTGTCGAGGCACAAGGATTGGCCCGCCCCGTCCCCATACGCGAGCTCAAACTGGGATCATTGTTTGTAGCCAACTAGGAACTGACCCCAAGAAGTCAGCTTCCAAACAGCTTTAGCAATATTTTTCCATTCAAAACAATAGTCGTTTATCCGATGTCGTAATCATCTCCCAAGCACCACCACGACAAGAGGGAGAACAAAAGGAGAGAAAGCCAAGCCGAACTTCAGCAACCCCTCACAGCGTGTGTCTTTTGAAGTGTAACAAAGCGTACCGTTCTTATAGTGCGTAAGCATTGTTACCGACACAACCCGCTGTCACGTGCATGATCCCCCCCAATAGCCTAACCCCTCCGCCACACATGTGGTGGTGGTGTGTGATCCCTTTACCGTAAGTGTGTGGTGGTGGAATGTCTAGTGTGTAGTGCGTGTAGTAGTGTGTGTAGTGTGTGTAGAGTGCGCTTGCTGGCGGGTCAGTGGCACTTTCCCTCCTTTGGTCGGTCGGTTAAAGTTCCCTCCAGGTAAAAGTTGGCAAAGTCGCGCGCATGCGCTTCGGGGGGTTTGACTTCCCATCGTGCTGGTCTTGTTTTGCACAAAGGGCAGTCACTGGAGTTTGGGGCCGACCGCCAAAACTCCAGTTGGCCGTCTCCACACATAGACACAATCCAACTCGCTTCGTTGCAAAACAAGAAAGATGCGAGTTGCCCTTGATCCAAAGTTGCAGTCATGACTCTGGTGTGGCTTGTGGCGAAGGTTCGACCTGTCTCCTCTTGTGCGATTGGCAGTCGTCCTGAGGTCTCGAGGGGCGTTCTGTCATGGCTTTATACCACTGTGTGCCATCTTGGCACATGCATTGGATGCCATGAAAGTCAAGAGTCTCTTCGAACGACGTGGTTTCTGGTTGGCACGCCATCCTGATCACCTCCAGCGTTCTGACAGAGGTGTGGGTGGGTGTGTGGTGATTGCGCCTTGCTTTCAACCGAGGGAGGTGGGGCTCACATGCCTCACGTGCCCAAGACCACACACCCCCTCACACCTGTCCTGTCCTTGACGACGTCCTTCGAAGCGAGCGGCAGCAGCAGCTCAACCCCATTCCCCCTCCCCAAAACGCCTCTTCTTCATAACGCACACGCTACTTTTACGCTACTTTTCTGCGTTGTGATTACACGACACTGCCATATCATCTCT
Organism: Monosiga brevicollis MX1; assembly: GCF_000002865.3. Taxonomy (NCBI): domain Eukaryota; class Choanoflagellata; order Craspedida; family Salpingoecidae; genus Monosiga; species Monosiga brevicollis. Next base: position 174,164 of record NW_001865052.1, read on the forward strand.
CTCTCTCTCTTCCCCAGCGACCGCTGCCACATTCATACATTGCTCACTTTTTTTTTAAATTCTTGTTACGCTTTCCACAGCCATGGCTCTCTACTCCGCTACCCCCATCCGCTCCCTTCTTGCCGCGGCCCCGGCCGATGGCAAGAAGAAGAAGCTCGGCTTCATGGAGGACTTCCTCCTCGGTGGTGTTGCCGCTGCCATCTCCAAGACGGCCGCTGCCCCCATCGAGCGCGTCAAGCTCCTGGTCCAGAACCAGGCTGAGATGCTCAAGTCTGGCCGCCTCGACCGCCCCTACACCGGTGTTGCTGACTGCCTCAAGCGCGTCGTCGCCGACGAGGGCGTCGGCTCCCTCTGGCGTGGCAACCTGGCCAACGTCATCCGTTACTTCCCCACTCAGGCCCTGAACTTTGCCTTCAAGGACAACATCAAGGCCCTGTTCGGTTTCAAGAAGGAGCGCGATGGTTACTGGGTGTGGTTCGCTGGCAACATGGCCTCGGGTGGTCTTGCCGGTGCCGCTTCCCTCTGCTTCGTCTACTCTCTGGATTACGCCCGTACCCGTCTTGCCAACGATGCCAAGTCGGCCAAGGGTGGTGGTGAGCGTCAGTTCAACGGCCTCGTCGATGTCTACCGCAAGACCCTCGCCTCGGACGGTGTTGCCGGTCTCTACCGTGGCTTCGTCATCTCGTGCGTTGGTATCATTGTGTACCGTGGCTGCTACTTCGGTTTCTACGACTCCCTCAAGCCCATGCTCGGCAAGGACCTCGAGGACAACTTCCTTGCCACCTTCGCTCTCGGCTGGGTCGTGACCATTGCTGCCGGTCTTGCTTCCTACCCCCTGGATACCATCCGTCGTCGCATGATGATGACCTCTGGTGAGGCTGTCAAGTACAAGAGCTCCATTGACTGCGGTGCCCAGATCCTCAAGGCTGAGGGTTTCAGCGCTTTCTTCAAGGGTGCGGGTGCCAACATTCTCCGTGGTGTTGCCGGTGCCGGTGTGCTTGCTGGTTTCGACAAGGTCAAGTCCATGTACACTGCCTGGCGCTTCGCCGACGAGAACTAAGCAGCGGGTCGGCAGCCGAGCCGCGCTCGGGTGGCCCGGATCACGCATTGCCCCCTGTCGTGTTCTTTTTTTTCCCGCTCAATTTAGCTTGCTTGATCGGACCTTTCTTTTATCGATCCTACACAAATAATAATAATAATATCAGATGTGAAGTGTTCTTCACACCATCAAGCTTTTCTTCTACACGCATCACTTTTGAACACACACACACACCCCACACGACCACAGTCAACCGTGTGCGACGACTGCGTGCTTTTGGAGATGTCTGATCGTTTGCACAGGGTCGTTGTGAATTATTATCAACTCATGAAAGCTCTGGCTCTTCTACACCGAGGAGCCCGGAAGTTTTTGACAACCCCCCCCCCAAACACACACACACACAATTCTAACCTATTCGCGAGTGCACGGCTGAGGATCAGCGCGTGGTAAACAAGGGTTTGTTGGACAAGCCCGATTTACAGGCAAGTTCATGCTGCTGACTCGTGGCGGTCAACGCCGTTCTCGTCCAGAACAGGTTCCACCGTTGCGTTGGCGTGGCGACAGATGCACCGTGGCAGGTAGCCACCGCCGATCGCCAAGGGCAAACTCACGAACAACCAAGTGACCCACCACAACCATTCACTGGGGCCTGCGAGATTGACTGCACATTCCACATGGACAGCACGAGTGAGACCAAACACACCCACAAGCCCGCTCGTGCAAGGCAAAAAAAAAAGCATCCTGCTGGAGTGAGGACAAGAGCCTTGTAATGACGGACGAGTCACGCACCGATGCAGGCTAAAACGAGGTGCACAAGAGCAAGGCTAGCGACGTAGTCCCAGACGCGTGCATGCCGACCGCAAACCAAGGCTGCCATGGGGCCTGCGAATAAAAAGGAAAGCACGAGTTGCAACCAACGAGCTACCGACATTGGCAAGGTCAGGGTGAGCGTGAGCACCACCTCCGGGTCCATCCCCCATGTGTTACGCCAGCACAACGCCAGAGTCAAGCGTACCTAGCCGAACTTTGGTATCAAATCCAACGTGAAACTCAAAGACAAAGCTGCCATGAAACCTGAGACTGCAAAAAGACGAGACGCAAACGGTACATGACCTGATGACGAGCGTGCCAGAAGCAACGACAACAACAGCACGCAATAGCAGCAACAGCAACAAAAGGTCGAGAGCAGGAAACGGGGTTGCAAAAGCAAGGCGACATACTCAAAGCAGCCAACCAATACAGCGGCCAATAGAAAGGCGACGGCATAGAAACAGCCGACGAGCAGAACCAGCTTGAGGAGGATGCGCTGTGACGGTTCAGGCGCAGCCTTCATCCTTCCCGGTCGTGCACCCAAACCCCACCACCACCATCACCACCACCGCGACCACACCCACACATATACAGACCACCAAGTCTCAAACCAGCCCCCAGATGCCAAGTAAAGCAAGCCGACTCCCCGCGCCCCCCCCCNC
>NW_001865052.1:176767-185216 GCF_000002865.3 Monosiga brevicollis MX1
ATTCCCGGGGCCCCCCCCCCCCCACCCCCCCCCGCGCCCCCTGCCGTCGCCCGATTCGCTTCGCGCGCGCGCGTGTGTGTGTGTGTGTGTGTGTGTGTGTGGTTGCTAATCGTCGTAAAAATCTGACAAATGCAGCTCGGGGTGGAAGATGCAGCGATATATAAAGTTTATGTAGATGGCATCCGTCAGGTAGTGTGAGAAGATGTCATCTTCTTAAAAGAAGAAGTAAAATGATCAAAAGCCCAAAATTTCGGGATTTTTTTTGAGGCAGAGGATGGTGTAAAACCATGGCGAGCAGCTGGCGGCGGGGCGTATGGCAGTGGCTGTCGCCACCACTGCGTGTAGGTGGCCTGGCTGCCCAACCTGGTGGGGTGGGTCTGCCCCTGTTGTGCAAGTCCCGGCTTCCAGCCTATCATCTGTACTGGGGGAACGCTGCTGCGGCACGTAGCGCTGCCAGCGACCGTGACCGTTTGTACAAATTTAATGGACCCATTCCGAGTGGTGAGTATACTCGACCGAGAAGCCTGAGGTAGATGCTGTAGTGGTTGTCTGCCCTCTTAACGCGGGGTGAGGAAGGGATGGAATCTTCTCCACCAGGCTTTCATTGGTGTGTCTCTTTCATGCGATGCCTCGTGGTGTGAAGTAGACGCGCTTCAGATTCAATTTGCTCGCAGCAGTGGACCTGGCGGGCAAAACGTCAATAAAGGTACGAGGGTTGGTCGGCGCTTTGACCTCCTGTATATAAACGCTGTGCGCTGTGCAGCACGTGTGCGGCAGTGGTGCGTTTCACCGCTCAATTGGCCTTTTGGGCCCGACTGCCTAGTCAACACCAAGGCCGATGTGCGTTTCCATGTGGCCAGCGCCGAATGGCTTCCAACCGAGGTCCGCGAAAAGCTGCAGGAACAGGTACATGTTCATGCTTACTCGTCAAGTCACGACTTTAGACGCACCCTGGCCCCTGCGTCTGATTGCGCTTGCCCTTGGAGTAGCAGCAAAGTCGTATCAACAAGAACGGCGAACTGGTCGTTGCCGTGTCGGACACGCGCAGTCAGAAAAAGAACCTGCAATTGGCCATGCAGCGTATTCTAGACGTATGTTCCTTTGTCTCACAAGTCAGCGCATAGCTCTTGCTGTCAACATATGACCGATGCTGCGTGAGCGCTCGTAGATGTGCCGGGAAGCATCGGCCATTGAGCGCGAGACTTCTGCGGAGACCAAACAACGCATCAAGAAGCTGTATGTCATTGCCATGACCAGTGCCGTTCCCGTCTGCGGACCATACACACGCACGCACGCACATTCACAAAGTCCTATCTTGTGGCCTCTCGCGCGACCACCTGACAGCCAAGCTCGGGAGGACAAGCGTCGGCTGGAGAACAAGAAAAAGCATGCGCAAAAGAAAGCTGATCGCCGTCGCCTCGATTGAGTCCAATGCCTCTCCTCACGATGGATAGTGCGTCGCTTGCTCCTATTCAGTCGCCTACCCTGAAGCCCCCGAACACCTTGAGATTATTCATAGTAAGAGAAGCATCAACAATAATTGACTTGAAACACCCCAGGACATGGACTCCAAGCACATGGCGGGTATCCTGCTGTGATGATCCTCCCAGCTTCCAGAACCAAGGCCGAAGCAAAACCACACCACCACCACCCTCCTCCGTGCATCCATGCCCCCAAGCACCATGCTCGACTTGTGTGTGTGTGTGTCGTCGTCGAATTTTGCGTGACATTTGTAAGCAGACGGTGTGAAGAACATATTGTCTAAATTACAACACTTATTGAAGTTTTTAATGCTAGCTCAATGTTATTTCATGGGCAAACTCTTGCAGTTTATGCAGTTTCATTGAGTCTCCAAATGATCAAGCAGCTTGACTTTTTTTGAGATCCGACTTAATTGACGGGGGACGGGTGGACTAGCTGATTGATCGGCCTGACCTGAGAGAGGGGCTGGCTGGTTCTGCTCGGCCTGGGAGGCGGCTGGGGTGGGGTTGTACAGGCTTGGAAGCAAAGAAAATGGAAGGCATGGTAGACCCGGTTCCGGCAGCGCTGGCGACGCTGCGGCATGCCTTGACACAAGATGAAACGGCTCTGCTCGAAGCGCTCAGGCACACACGCGACCTGATCGTGGGCCATAAACAACGGTACGTGGCCAGCACAATCTTCGCGTGCCCCGCATTGCCCACATGGTACTGGCAACTAGCGCTCATCTTGTCTGATCGTCTCGTTTTCAACTCCCGCTTTCGCGAGCGCAGAAAGCAGTCGGCCTTGCATGAAGGACTCCATCTCCTACTCCTTGACCTTGTGGAACGGCATGGTTCCTCCTTAGGCTCGGGCTTGGCCCAGGCCCTTCTTGCCACATTGACTGTCCTCCTGCGTGACAATGCTTGCACACTCAACCATAGCCAGGCTCGGCTTCTGGTCGCTTTCGCCGCAGACAGGGAAGCTGCCGGCCTCGTCCCCATCGGCCAGCTCAAGTCTGTGGCTCGCCTGTTGGCCGTGGACGCCCTGGCCCATGCCCCCGCCCAAAACATGCTTGAGACGATGCATGCCAGATGTACAGAACTGCTGGCCAGTGATTTACGTCTTCCCCACGTTCGCCAATCCTGCGAGACTCTCCTGCTGCTCGCCCGCGGCTCTGACTTGCACAACGAGCCCGTCCAGGAGCTCTGCCATCACGTCATCACCAGCCTCAGCCCCCGCCTCGTGCAGCTTTCCCATGCTGAAATTGCTCTCTTGGACCTTGCACTCAATGCTTTGCCCACTCCCGAAAGCCATGGCGTTCTGCCCCTGACCTCAGAAGACCTCATGCAGATGATCATGGCCTCAGTACACCCCGACCTGACTCTCACACTCTGCCACCTGTACGGCATCCCCCGTTCCTGAGTCAACCGTCATCCTCCCCGAAGTGGCTCGAGTCCTCGATTCAAAGACTCGCCTGTCTCATCCGTATTGCCCCATGCTGCCCCGCCCCTTGGCGCCTAGATGTGTCAGCCATGCACAACATCTGCCACCTCAGGGATCCCCACCGCCCATCACAGCCGTGTGTATTCGGCGTCTTCTGGACTTGATGAAAGGCGCCGAGCGCCCTTTTGTTCTCAGAGCACTTGCCATCCTTGCGGATACTCTACAGCTCCACATTGCGCCCCGACCACACCAACGGCCAGGATCGGCTTCCCTCGAAGTGGAGCTCATCGAGTCAATCGCCCGTGGCCTCTGCCAGGCTTTTGACCGGTGTTCGACCGATGCCTCCGCCCCACCCATGATCCGGGATAAGCGGTGGTCCTCCGATATACACACTCGCTCTTCGTCCAATTTGAGTGGCAGTGTGCATGCACTTCGCCCCGAGCCCCTGACCACGCTCGTCGAGGCTGACATTTGTCTCAGGCCAGGAGACGTTCAGGTAGAGCCTTCTCACACCCACTGTGCCCGAGCCAGCCATGAGGATGTGACCTCCTTTGCTCACCTCAAAATTGTCTTGCCACGCGTCTCAATGAGTGTAGGCCATTTTGCAGTCTTGTCAAATGGTGCTCGAACAGGGTCTTTTGCCCTCGGCGGATCTAACCCGAATCATCCTCAAGCTTCAGCCCAAGGTCTCAGCACCTCCGTCACTGGCGCTTGCGTGGCTAAACGCCATGTCCCGGACCTGTCGATACCTGGTCATAGTGCGGACGCGGCTGGCCAATTCAACCGTGCCGGTGCACGTCCTCGCCCTGCTTGAGGAGCATGCCGAGGATCCTCTCATCGTGATTGCCGCGCTCCGTGTGGTGGCAAACATGGCGGGACATCCTTCGTGTCTCAAGAGTGTGCTCATTGGACATCGCCTATTAGACCTTGTCATGCCCTATGTCACGAGCACACGGCTTGTTGAGCGGGAGCTCTGCCTCAGTGTATTTGCTGTATGTTGCCCTGCTCCTTGTCGGTTAGGTTCACATAATCCTTGGTTTCCCTTACCCGTTGAGCCTCATACATGTGGCCGCACTCGCGACGGGGAGTAGAACCTTTTTCACGAGTGTACGGACCGCAATCTGGACACTGCTGTGGCCTACTTGGCCACGCGTGTTCTTCGCGACATGCACGACCGCGTGGACAGCCACACCTTGCTAATCGAGCAAGTAAGCGTTGAATCTCCCACACCTTGTCCACACGATTCTACGATCCTGTGGTCACTGCTGGCCTTTTGGCTCCAGGATGCAAGTTGGCCTCACTGCCTGACTAGGATTAACTCAGGAATGCTTGCTTCTTTCTTTCTTTTTTTTCTCTTTTTCTTTTTTTTTGTGCGTGTGTGTGCGTCCGTGCCTTGTGCGTCTAGCCTGCGTCAGTGAAGCAGCAGTATCTTCGATTTTTGACCAATGTCATTTGCTCCGTCTGGGTACGAGCGACCAAGGCTACATGGTGACCGCCCTCAGGCATCTCTTGCTTCGACAGAAGTCCTAACATCAACTTTCTCAAACCTTGCCCTTGTAGCGCGAAGGGGTGCCTTTGCTAGATGATTGCATCGCAAGCCTGGGCCCGAACTTCTTGACCGATCTGCTCACGATTGTCAAGACAGATACAAACCCCATTGTACTGCGTCCCGTACGTCGCGTCCCACCTCGTTTTGCTTATGAATAAAAGCATGCCCTTGTAAAGATTTTGACACCACCGGCTTGCTGAATGATGACAGGCACTGAAATATCTGGCTCAAGCCTACCAGGGAAGTCATCAAGCCCAACACGAAATCGCACAAAACGGCCGGAGCGTGTTGGACACACTCAAACGCTGCCTATTGCTACCAGATACTGGTTTGCAACTTGCCAGCTTGCACCTCATTGAAACACTGACTGGACTCGTTGATTACAGCTATGGTGGTCAGTCAAGTCAACCCCTGGCCATTCGAATCATGTTCCGATTCTTTTGCCTCAACTCACATTCCCCTTGTGTCTCAGAAGTCAAGCAAGAGAGCCTCCAATCCATGGCCCAACACATCCGCGACGCCGATCTGAGTGCAGCCCTTCGCCAATACCAGGACGCCTGCACCCACATAGAGTGCCGCGATCGCTGTCGTGATCTGCTCCAACGCCAAAATGCCCTCCACCAAAGCACCTTCACCAGCATGGATGTCGAGTCGGAGTGGACAGAGTAATCGAATCCACGATTGCCGATTCACCCACCTCCTTGGGATGCCACCGCACATGCTTTGACAGCACCCTCACACGCTAACAACTCATCACGACACATTTTTCTCACCTGTCCGATCTAAATCTCTCGAAGTCTCACCACATCTCTTTGAATCCTTTGTCAAGCTCTCTCTCTCTCTCAAGCTCTCTCTCAAGCTCTCTCTCTCTCTCTCTCTCTCTCTCTCTCTCTCTCTCTCACTCTCATCTCTCTCATCTCTCTCACTCTCTCATCTCTCTCACCTCTCTCATCTCTCATATCGCTCTCATCTCTCTCTCTCTCTCTCTCTCTCTCTCTCTCTCTCTCTCTCTCTCTCTCTCTCTCTCTCTCTCTCTCTCTCTCACAAGCTCTCTCTCTCTCTCTCACAAGCTCTCTCTCTCTCACAAGCTCTCTCTCTCTCTCTCTCTCTCTCTCACACACACAAGCTCTCTCTCTCTCAAGCTCTCTCTCTCTCAAAACCTCTCAAAACCTCTCAAACTCTCTCTCTCAAACTAACTCTCTCAAACTCTCTCAAACTCTCTCAAACTCTCACTCTCTCTCTTCAACTCTGATGCTTTGACATTTGCACACTGTGGTGGTTTGGAGGGCTGAGCCGAGGTACGATCGGAACTTTTTTTGTCTATCGGCTCAAAGGGGGCGAGAGGGCTGTGGTATCAGAGTCAGAGCGCACTCATTCCGTGTGCGCATGATGGTGTGGAGGACAGGATCAAGGCGTAGAGAACATACTTGCACGGCGCTTGCAGACGGACCAAGAAGAGCAAGCGCAAGGACTGGAAGCTTGTGTCACTGAATCATGGCGGAGGAGACGAGCAAGGAGCGGCCCGAGGATGGCGCCGTGTCAGTGCCACCAGCTGCTAAGCAAGACGCGACAGCGGCCCAGGCGGCACCAGCACCAAAGAAGCGCACCACTTTCCGCAGCATGTTCTCCAGTTTACGCGCCGCGGTCTCGCATGCTGCCCCAGCCTCGTATGTTGCTCAATGTCCTTGACACATTCATCCGCCTTCTAAAATGTCTTGTCGTCGAGTTTGCCCCATCTCGGCGCGATCCTGCTGACGCACCACTCTTTGCAAGGCGCTCTACCTCTTTGCGCTTCCTCGCCTTTTGCCTTGCTTTGCATCTCAAGGCATGCATGCTTGTCGTCGACCCACTGCAGACGTGAAGCCGAGCCAGTCACCGAGAAAGCGGCAGCGCCTCCAAACGCGGAGGAAAACGCGCCTGCCAGTGACGCAGCCCCATCCCCTGCCATGAACAGTGCCGCCGCATCTGCCCCCACTTCCGTGCCGCCCTCGACCCCTGCCTCTAAAACAGGCTCGAAAGCTAGCTCGCCCGACAACAAGACCGACACGAAGCGTTCAGCCCTGCAGCGCTTGCAAGCGGCCACGGCCCACGCCGCCGAAGCCATGGTCAATACAGGACGACAAGTAGCACGTACCTCCTCCTCCTCCATTGCGGCGGCCTCCGTCTCCAAGGACACCTTTCCCGATTGCCCCATGGATATCAATCCCAGTACCGGACTCAACTGGGTCACCTACATGGCCGACAACTGGGTAGTCTTGCGCACCCAAGCAGCCCAAAGCGCTGGCCTGGCCCGAGCTGTGACTGATCCCATGGAACGACTTTCAGCCAAAACCAGCACTAAACGCACCAAGTCAGTTTTTTTGACCAACTGCAGCTGGGCACACACACACACACACGCGCGCGCGCGCGCGCGTCTTCACAGTGAACCTTATGGCATGGTGCTCACCTCCCACCTTCCCCGATCCATCTGTTTGCCCCCTGCAGAGCCCAAGAAGTACACGATAGCCTGAGCAAACTCAGTCAGATGCACGAAAACGTCGAGCTTTGTGCCTCCAAGCTCGTCTCCATCGCAGTGCGTTCTGACTCCTGGCAGCCTTCCCTGCGCTTGCACCGCGCCGGTCATTCACGGTGCTTGCATCTTACATCGCAACATTGGTGACGCTAGGCGGGTCTGGACCAGCTGAACGATGTTCTGGGTCGCCTGCAAGAGCTGAGCATTGAGCGCAACGTAATTGTCCAACGAGTGAGTCAGCTTGCTGGCTTTGATTTTGGCTTTGGTGGTCGTTGGAGTCCCCACCTCCCCGCTTGTTGAGAGGGGCCCTGATGGCGCCTCATTCGCCCACCTCGCTCGGTCCGGATGTATGCGCGAGTAGACAAGCCTGTATAGAACCTTGACGGCGCACACGGCACAGCGCCTCTCGGATGTAAATCGTGCCAAGGTTCAACTTAAGCAGGAGCACGATCGCCATGTCTTGGTGTCACAGGTCGGCCACATGAGACCTTGGCTTTCCGTGCATCCTTGCGTTTCCAGGCCCATGCCCACTCGTGACCTGCGCCTTTTCTAACGATGGCGCATCTGCTGCTGCCCGTGCGGTCCGTCAATGGCAACAACCAATAATAAACCCTCCAAATGCATGCAGTCGATGCAATCAGACCCAGCCCTTTTTGAGATGGCCATGCGACATCAGCTAGAGAAGCTTCGCCAACACCGATCACTGGGTTTGTGTATGCCTCCGATCGAGCACGCCCGCAGTCCAGTCCACTGTAATTGCATCTCACCTTTCATATTATATTGTCTGCCCATCGAAATAGGTTCAACAAAGTCGTCTGAACACGAACCGCTACGCATGGCTCAGGTCTCCCACCCCTCCGCCAAGCCTCTGCTGTGCCCTGTTTTCTCCCATCCTCCCATTTTGTTTGTGGTCCTCTGTCAAATGCTTCTTTGGCTCATCCGTCCGGTGTGTGGTGTAGATTGAGTTGGTGGATGCGGAGGGCCAGGAGCGTCTCGATGAATTCTTGGCAGATGTGAGCGAGCCTGTCTCACCCGTCAAGTCAATGTCCCATGAAGGCCTTGAGGTTTGTCGAAAGCCCACACACATACTTTGTCTCGCCCGATGCCTCTGCAAGCACTGGTTTCACAGGTGGCGATTCCTCATTGGCCCCATCCCGTGGCCAGTCCAACACGCTAGTGAATGCCCAGGACGAAGAGCCATCGTCGACTCCTGAATTGGACAAATCAAACGAGAAATCACAGTGAGCTGGGTCCTACCTCAGGGCTAGATAGGTAGATTTGATAGAGACACCCTGGTGTCGTTGAGATTCCCCAACCATTCATACAACAGTCTTGCTGACACCCTCGAACCCCTTGATTGTTTGCTCCACTCGTGCGCAAATTGACCAAGAGCCAACTTCACGATTGCAACGACTGATAATGATAATGATGGTGGTGCCGCCGCTGTCATCTCCTGGAAAAGACAGAGCAGAGTCTGCCTCGCC
>NW_001865052.1:185266-194568 GCF_000002865.3 Monosiga brevicollis MX1
TCTTGCAGCGCCTGGCGGGCAGAGGTATTTTCTTCGACGACTTGGATACCCGGCCACTTCTCTTTGACGCAGCTTTTGCATTGTATCGAGGGTGTTTCTGAGAGCCACTGTTCTTCACCGGCCGATCGGCACCATGTCACGAGAAAGGCTGGCTGCAGCAGGAGAGCGCAAGCGCGTGTGTGTGGTGGGCGCCGGTGCAGCCGGCCTAGCCACGGCCTGGAGCTTGGGGCGACACCCTGACAAGTTTGAGGTCACCGTCTTTGACAAGAATGGCTGGGCAGGCGGTGTCAGCACCTCTGAAGATGTTGGACAGGGGCATTGGATCAATGATGGGGTACAAGGCGCCGCCCCCTCGTATCGCAATACGCTGCTCTTGCACCGCGAGCTAGGCTTTGAACATCACCATGTACATCTCAAGGTCAGATTTGAAGCCCTGTTCATTCAGCCCTGTCTTGTCCGAGAGACCTTGGTGCCGCTCGCCGCCCATGCTCTTTCGCCTACCTGAACCGACCCTGCTCAACCAACTTGATGCGCGGCGCACCCAGGTGGCCTTTGGCAAGGGCGAAACAGCTTGGAATAATATTGCCCCGACATCACTGGTCTTGGCCCACCGCGAAGAAATTGAACGCTTCGGCCAGGTCCTGCAACGCATCAAGAACCGCGAATGGTTCTATGCCTTTGTGCGCATTCGCACCGTCCTGCGCTGGTTCAACTTCTCCAAGTCCTTCCGCGACCATCTGGTATTCCCGCTGACAGCCCTTTTCTTTGGCACGGGAAACCAAACTCCGGAGGTCTCAGCCGTCGTCGTCGCCCGCGTCTTTTTGGATCCGGACATTCGGCTGTTTGATTATGACCCTGAATATCTCCTTCACCAGACGCCTGACTTTTTGGCCTTTGACAAGCTGAGTGACGTCTATGCGCGCCTTGCTGAAAAGTGCAATGCTGATGTGCGCCTCAACCAAGCTGTTGTTCGCGTTGAACGCCGCCGCCGAGACGTGCTGGTGACAACCGATGACGGCTCCACATTTGCATTTGATGAAATTGTCTTTGCCACCGATGCCGACACCCCGCTCAAGATGCTAACGAGCACCCGGTCCGTCTTGACGCCCTCGATCTTGATGCCACAGTGGAGAAAAGCTCTTGGAGCTTTGTGCACCGCCTTCCTTCTTGTGTGGTCTCACCCCACACTCGCACCTATTGCCCAACCATGCCTTTTAGATGGGCTGAGCGCCGCGTGCTGGGTAGCGTCACCTACTACAACGACATCTCTGTTACCCATGAAGACGAGGAGGTATCAAAACCGCAATTGGTGGTCAAACCTGTTCTTTGCTGCTCTGATTCGTCTAGCAAAACTGACGCTAAACACGTCGACCATCGTGAATCCCGCGTGGCTCAAAATAGTACATGCGCCGGCATTACGAGTTTGATAATGAGCGCGGAGACATGTATTTTGTGCGCACGGACCCTGAGGACAGCGAGGTGATAGAAATGGCCTTCAACCTCTCCAACTACCAAAAGCAACTGGACGGCACTGGTAGGTTCAACTCGCTGGGGTGATGGATTTGGTGTGCTCTCTACTCTGACAAGCTTTTCTGTCATATCCCCAGGACGCAACATCTATCAGACCATATTTCTCAATGACCAGATCCGAGACCGCTGGACGTGGGACGAAATTGATCCCAACAAGGTGCGTGCTTTGCGTTGGCCGCAAAAAGTTGGAGTCGGATGTCCTTGAAAGGCATCCAACTCAACCAGCTGCCCTCGCGAGAGCCGCTACTCTATTGGTGTTTGGAGTGAGCTTTATTGAAGCAAGGCATCATGCGCTTCTTGTAAATTGTTGTGGTTTACCCTAGATACTAATTAAAAAGTGGTGGAAGCAAATGTCACACACTTGGAAACATTTCTTCCGTGTTGTGCCCTGGGTGCGCTTTCTACAAGGTCGCCAGGTCAGTTCTTCCTCATATCGGCTTGCCACATGCCCGAGCCGCTGCTCTCGTGCATCATCTCATATGGATGTCGTTGCGACAGCACACTTGGTACGCTGGCTCCTGGACACTCTTCAACACGCACGAGCTGGCCATCATCTCTGGCCTTGCTGTTGCTCAACGCCTGGGCGCTGACTATCCCTTTGAGCACGATCACTTGGCTGCCCTCCAATTTGATAATCTCATGAAGGTGAGACCATCCCTTAGAGGCCTCGCAACGGCTCGGTCCGACAGAAGGCGCCCGTGCCTGAACTCGCTTGCTTTGAATTTGTCCAACTCATTCAAGTTGGCCTTTGGATATAATCCAGATTTCCCATGGAATAGATCGCCACCGCCGAAGCTGGTGGGACTGGCTCTGCTGCCGACCCGCTCCATCAGACCGCAGCAAACAAGATTGATAGGCAGTCCGATCGACCAAGATGAAGGGCATTGCATCCACGGCTTCCACACTCGTCTCGACTCAATTAAAAGAATGACAGAAGCATGACATGTCATAATCAAGTAGTAATAATATCATTGGTCTGATTAACAATGTACCTGCTCAGCGGTCGGCTGGCTGGCCTACAATAAGCATGGCAAACTCTTGGCCCCACTGGGGCCGGGATCGTTGCAAAGAGGCAGACGCGTTGGAACGCACATTTCCGACTGCTGAACCCAGTTCTGGAGCACTACTACCCAAGCGGCGCCCTGAGTGGCGCCCTGATAGCCGGCCCGAGTGGCTCAAGGCAGGCCGGTGGGCACGAAAGGCGGGTGTTGTGGGTATCGACGCACTCATCGAGTGTACAGACGTGTGGGTACCAGGTCGTGTGTGCGGGGACCGTGGTCGTGGCATAGAAAGGCTATCACGGTGTGCCAAATGGGCATCACCCTCACTTCGCCCCTCCGTCCCTGGGCCAACGCTCGCGCAGGACGAGGAGGGGGACGATAGCTTGTCTCGTACCAATGCTCGATCTCTACAAGAACATCATGGAGTGGAGCAAACCGAGAAGTAAGTATAGACGGTGCTAGCTAGCGCGAAAGCTCTACGGTGAGCATGCAAAGTGACGTACCCAGCGACGCGGCGTGCAAAATCCATTGGCTCGGGGCTGCTCGATAGGATGGCATGCAAAACCATTGGATCAACATCGCATGCAGGCGGAGGGGTCTGCCCAGTTGAGCGCCGCCACGACATGTTGGGGGCGGGAGAGATTGGTGCCAAGTAAGGCCCATGACCCAAACCATTCAACGTCGGTGCCGAGAGCAGCATCAAGCTAGTGCTCTGCGAAGGCGTTTCAAGAATACCCACATCGCCATCTTCACCTGCACCCAGCGCAGATCTCTCTGCCGCGCTGACGTCCGCCTCCGTATCCACTTCCATAGTTGGTTGGGGCACAAAAATATCGACTTGAGCCGTGGGCAAACCGTCGGCCTTGTCAGTCTCGGCCCCAGCCGACTTGACACCCCCAGTACCAATGTCGCTCTCATCAGCAGCCTTGTGCATTGCGCCTGCCAGTCGGGTGTTGGCGTGCGCTGCTGCAAAGCGCTGTCGGGTAAAAGAGGACGTTCCCATTCGAGTGGCCAACCCTGTGCGCTGGTACCCGTGCAGTCGCGACCATCGAGCAGGTCGTGCGCCCGGTCGTTTGGCCTCAAAGTAGTTGAATGAGGTGTTGGGATGCCGCGCTGGTGCAGGTTCAGGCAACTCAGGATCCGGTGTCAAAGTTTGCACGGCTGCTGCCGTTTGAACTCGTGGCTTGGTTTGAGTAAAGCACCAGCCTTGACCATCCCACTGTAGCAAAGACATTGGCACGGCCTGTCGACCATCCCCCAGGTTGCTCAAGACGACCATGGGCTGTGCGTGGCGCTGCACTGCAACGACCAGAGCTTCCTCCTCCCCCACCATCACCGGGTCCCCTGGACGGGGCTCAGCCTAGAAAAAATGCTGTTGCATGAGCTAGGACGGGAAAACAACTGTGGACAATTCCGCCCTTTGCCAAGACATGACCCCAATCTGTGTAGCATCACCTACCAGTTGAGCCATTGGGGCAGCGCTACTAGGGACTGGCTCCAACGACGCAAACAGTTGCGTTGCCAGGTCACGAAACCGAACCCACAGCGTATTCTGCATGGCCAAAGTCATTTGTCATTTTACCAAAGAACGATATGCTGAGCCCTTTGTTGGTCGATGCAAAGCCAGCACCTGACCCACACAGCCACCCATGGCTGACCAGAGCCAAAATCACACGTCATGTTCAGCCAGGCAAACAGGAATCAAGAATCAAACGCACCTCGGGAGAAGGCTCCATGTCAGTCTCGACTTCGGATGCGACATCTCCGTCCGTGATGAACTGCCCTTCCTCCTCAATGTCCTCATCAAGGCCATACGGCTCATCCGGCTGCTCCTCGGCACTTTCACCGTCCGCGGTGCCATTGCTGTCATCACGGTCCCAGGCCTCTTCCTGCAGCGCCACTTGCAACTGCGAACGAATGCGTGCAGCTGTGGTCTCATCCAACGTGGCATCGGCCAGCAACTGGGTCAATCCTATCAACATGAGAGCATGCAGTAACAGGCGAGGGTTACATCCAGTTGGTGTCACATCAAGTTGCGTCTGGAACAGCCCCCATGCACACTTACCACGGCTACTTCCGTTCAACAAATAGGGAATGGCGCGAGGCAGTACGACAAGCAGACGAGCAAACTCCACCGCCAGCAGGTTTGAATCCATGGCTTTGGAATAGGCGGCATGGGTGGGATTGGAATAGCTGCATGCGCGAGAAGCATGTCACCCAACATGCCACGTGAATGCGACGTGACTGATGCATGTGCTCAGCAGTAGCATGAGAAGAACAAAAGTCTGCTTACACGCGTGAGGAGCGCACTTGTCGTGCACTGAGCCGAGAACCAGCATCACCGTCGACACCATACACGCAGCGGAGAGCGTGCATCATCATGCGCGCCAGGTCTTGCTGCAGCTCACGAGGCAGATCCTCTTGCGTCTATTCAAGAAAAAGAGGGAAAACACCAGGACACAATGTTGAGGAAGATGCATGAGCTGACCCCAATCATGGACATTGGACGGCATTTGGGTTTATTCGAGGGCGCACGGCGCACCTCGCCCCGCTCCTCAAGCTCGAGCTCGAGTTTGGAAGCCAGCATACAGGCCAGTTGAGCGCGACCTTCAGGGCCTATTTGAAAGGCTTGCCAAACAAATCCATCAAGTTCCTCGTGCACTGCCACGGCCTCACGCATCAAATCTGAAGGGATGTCATAAAAGAGGGTTGCCTGCAAGTTTCAGATGAGACGAAGGCAAGGCCATGCATTGGTAATTCATGTAGATAAAGTCAGAAAGGGCGGTTTTGCAAAACGTGGAGAACGTACCGCAATTAACATATACACGACGTTGCGCCGCATTGAGGGCATGGCCAGAATGGCTTCGGCTAGGTTGGCACTGGGTGGCGAGGATTTCTTCTCGCTTTGAGCAGCAGATGCAGATGAAGTGGTGGTGGTGTCACGAAAAATGCGAGCTCGATCTTGATCCCAGATGCGGGCAATGTGCTGCAGGCGCCGAGTGCACACGCCACCTGGGCAGAGGCCAAGGGTCATCGTGCAGGTCAATTTGCGCGGTCGAAGACCATGGTGCCCAATGTCCAGGAGCGGCGGGCCGATGCTGTACCTTGAGCTTCCTCGAGGTGCAAGGGCACGGCGCGTGCCATGTCCACTGCTTGTGGGCTGGGTGGTAACTGCATGCTGCGCAATGGCATGGCCAACTAAATATAGAGCCATGACCCAGAAACGTTGGTGTTTCGCAGTGCGGAAAGAGTCTATGAGGCCTCGTTGGTTGACTTGAGCGACGGGCAAGTTGAGGATCACAAAGCTAAAGCGTACCTTCCACCCATGCCGTGCAACCAATTCGCGACAGCGTTTACGTTGGCGTGGGGTGACGAGACGGCCATCCAGGGCCCAAACGCGAGGAAGGTGGTGCAAAACCTTAACTTGGTCTAAAGCGACAACCCCACACGCTCTTGAGCTTTTCTTGTGTACGATTGCTTGAAGCCATCGAGGGTAAGGTTTTGGTGCGCAAATCGAAGTCTTACAGTGGGGATCCACCTCAACTGGATTGCCAGCCAAGACAAGCCAGGCAATGTTGACCTCTTGAAGGCGCGCAATGCCGTGCCAATCGAGCATGTTGTTGGCAAGATTAACAAAGCCGAGGCAAGAATAAGCCACCAATGCATCCACCTCGGCCAGCTGTGGAAAGCACGCAATGGAAGGCAAGCGGAAGCAGATTGGGTTTGAGTGTCACGTTCTCCTTCGGAAGGATCAAGTTCGATATGGGGAGCTACAGACCTGGTTGTTGCTCAGATCAATATGCCATAGTGCTTGAAGGCGAAATGTGGGAAGGCGAATCAGCGTGTTGTGACTTGCCAGCAATACTTGAAGGTCATGGCAAAGCTGAAGTGCGTCCAGTGTGGCTGTCCACAGCAACCGCATCCAGCATCATCAAGGTTGTGGGTGAGTATCCAGGCCTCCTTGCCTGCAAGAGAGGGACCGTGTGTCCTCGGCGGCTTCACCAACTCCACCTCCCTGTTCCCCCGCCTTTCTCGTGCATTCTCTCATCATGGAACCCGATGCGAAAGGGATGTCTCCCAAACTGCCAAAACCCAATGTGGAATGGTTCGCGCTCACCTAGTTCTTGTTGGGCAGCACCGAGGACCTTGATGTGGGCTAGCTCCTCGCGCGTGGCTCGATGAGCCAGCTCCAAGAGCAGCTATAGACAATTTGTTCCATATACATGCGCGGTGTCAGCTGCGATCCTTACTTCAATGCGTGCACGTGAGAGGCGCTGCCCTTGACCCCGTATCCAAGGCCAGCTTGCCACGCCTTCACCTCAGAGGCCACAACCTCCCTTTCCAACTGTTAACCCCACCAACACCATCACACAATCACACACGCGCGACACGCGTGCGCACAGACACATGTGCGCACAGACACAGACACAGACACAGACACACACGCTGCCCTTTCTGTACCCAAAGCGCACCGAGCACAGAGAGGTAGCAACACTTTCAAGGCACGGCACCAACCTTTCCACTCAACCGGCGCATTTTTTTTTATGGGTTTTGCTGTTATGGTTTTGGATGTCAGCAAAAAGAGAGAAATATGCATGTCACACACGATTCTTCTCTCTCTCTCTGTAAAAGTGTGTCCAAACCGATGTCATACCAAACACACACACACACACACACACACACACACAGAGTGCTCTGCGCCATTGCCAGCTCTCCAAACCGGATGGACCCCAACACAACTGCCTCTCCCCTCGGCTTCACTCAGTTGCCTGCCTTGCTCGGGCACTTGATCGAAGCTCTTCGATTGCGGCCCGTTTTCTGGAATCCCAATCTACGAGAGAGGAGCCAACCTCCCCCCTTCCGCTCCACACACACCCTAACCCAAACCCTAACCCTAACCCTAACCCTGGCCCCAACTCCCAAACACTTTTTGCTTTGCACATCTCCCGACTGTCGTTCGCGATGGTGAGTATCGTCCGCGATGATGACTGTTTTCCGTGGAATCACCTCAAGACTCGTATACCATCGTCCAACAAACAACGCACAAATCAGGATGCTCCCCATTTCGAGAGCGACAGTCAGCTCAAGTGTGATTCAAAGGGCGGCCCTTTAACATGACAATGGATTTTTTAACCAACGATGTCTGCAACAACAACTAAGAACTGTAAATCGGATAAAGCAAGCCCACATCAAACATAAAACCAAGCACGTTCGGGTGGGCCGAGACTAAACAATCGTCAAAAAGGAAGAGACGACGAGAACCTACTAACATGAAAATTAAAACAAACTAGCGTTGTGTGACAAGAACAACATATCTAGTTTGAAGCAACATCTAGGTACTCCTCATCATTGATCGCGAGCGACAGGAGCGAGAAGTCCTCTACTGGGTCATCGACGGGATTTGACACTGTTTCGATATAGTGGGGATCATCGAAAGCGTGATAATCATCGCCTTCGTCCAAGGACTCCTCTGAAAAAGGGGATTGTGGCGTCCCAGCGGCTGGAGGATCAAAGTACTCAGCGGAATGACCTTCATAGGCTGGGTTCTGCAAAGGTGCTAGCACATGAGAGTCTGACGAACGCTGAAGGCTGGCATAAGAGGGCTCCGACTGGTACGCGCCACGCGGCTCCGTTGAAGCTTCCAAATGATGATACAAGCTTTGACCCCGGTAGCCAGGGTTTAGAATGACATTGGCCTTGACGCCGGAGGATGTTCCAGTCTCAGCGTCTGAGTTCTGAGCATCTGGTTCGTCAAACGCCTCCACATCACCATACAGCTCCTGCTCAGTCACTCCGCTCGGCACCACCCCAAGCTGCCACAACCCAACATCCTCATCATACATCGGGTTCACAGCTCCCGCCATCGTCCCGTCGTCCAGCTCATGCACCATCCGCGCCGTCTTGAGCCCAAGTTCCGCTCGCCCACCGCCCCCGCCGCGACGACGACGCCACACCACAAACAAAATAAACACCACCACCACAATAAGAATGCCTCCCACGCTCGCCCCCAGCGTCGCACCCGAAAGCCCTCCGCCAGATGACGTCGACGACGATGATGACGACGGTGGCCCCGATGGCTCCGCCTCAAACACAACTGTACGATTCACCCTCATCACATTCTGGTGGTCGTCCTGCACGCTGTACGCCACAATCATCCACCGTGTCCCCGCACCAGAGCCTGCATCACCGCCCGCATCCATGTCCATGTCCGTCTTCGTGGCTGTGTCCTTAGCCGTAGCCGTAGCAGTGTCCGATGATCGCAATACAACCGCCTGTTTCACACGACCGCTCACGTCCCCGGCATAGTCGTCGTACGCCTCCCATCCGGGCTCAACATACTCCGCTCCCCCCACAACATACGTCGTCCCACTCGCCTCATCATGCCGGTACTCTCCAAACAGCAGCTCAAGCCGAGGCGCCACAGTGTCCACAACCGTCATGTTGAAACTCGTCCTCCCAACGTTGCCGCTCGCGTCCGCCACCCGCAAGTGCACCTCATACATCGTTCCTACCGCCGCACTCGCATCAATCAAATGCCGCACACCACGCCAAGCCCGGTAATCAAGACCACCACCAGAGCCTCGGCGTGCTCGATCGGCCGTCGTCGTCGTCGCTGTCGCTGTCGTCGTCGTCGCTGTCGCTGTCGTCGTCGTACTCGCTGCCTTTTCATCCGCGTCGCCTCCAATCGCGTGCTCAATCACTGCCATCTCGACACGCTCCAACAGGCTCGTGCCCCGCCACCCTCCATCCGACACGCTCACATACGACCCC
>NW_001865052.1:198388-205692 GCF_000002865.3 Monosiga brevicollis MX1
AGGAAGACGTCGCTCTCGCCGCTGGGCCATGAGTCTAACGTCAAGTGAGAGCAGTGAGGTGAAAGATGAAGAAGACAACGATTGAACCGCACAGTCGAGGAAGCGTAGCAGACCTGCATCCTCAAAGCTTCCATCCCAGACGTTGATGACCAATTCGTCGCCGACAACAGCTGGTAGACCTGAAGTAAAAAGCGAGTGAGTTGGTGCGGGCTTGGGATGCTCTTCACCCATGTCAAGGCGGCGAGGTAGGGTATTGTGGCGCTTACCAACGCATAAGAGTCCGATCAAGAGGCCAAGCCAAGCTAGGCCCTGGGCCCGACACGCACTCATGGTCCTGAGGTGGGCGCCCTCTCTTGCCGAGGGCTCTTCTGCTCTCGCCCTCCGGAGCCAAATACACCAAAAGGGGTCCTGAAACTCCCTGATTTCAAAAAAAAAAAAAAAAAAAAAGAGAGAGCTGACGCGCAACAGCAACAGCACCGGGACCAAATGCAGACCACGAACAAATGCAGATCACGCCCGCACTCGCTCCAAATGCAATCCCTCTTCAAAATACCCCTTGGGTACACTGGCTGCCGTTTTCGTGCCGCAGCTCGCCGCCACAGAGAGTGCGTGTGAATTAAAAAAAAATTCTCTCTCACACACAAAAAAAAAAAAAAAAATGGCGAGCAAACTGCAAAGGGTGGGGTGGGTGATGGTCACCCCTTGTTTGGACCAGCCTGGTGTTCAAGCTCGACCATGCGGGCTTACAACCATGTCCGTTTGGCCTTTTAACCCCATTTTCTGCCCACTGTTGAACCCCTATCTGTTACTTGAGTAGGCACCCGATCCGGCTGCCATTTCGCTCACAACAACTCTTTGAGATTCCCTCCAAAAGACTCCTCCTCCTCCTTTGACGACATCGCCATATTCTCTCTCTCTCTCTCTCTCTCTCTCTCTTTCATGTGGTGGTTGTACTTTTCCTTTGTGTCTTTGCTCTTTCCTTCTCTCTCTCTCTCTCTCTCTCTCTCTCTTTCTTTCTCTCTCTCTCTCTCTCTGAATCTCTCTCTGAATCTATCTCTCTCTCTCTCTGAATCTCTCTCTGAATCTCTCTCTGAATCTCTCTCTGAATCTCTCTCTGAATCTCTCTCTGAATCTCTCTCTAAATCTCTCTCTGAATCTCTCTCTGAATCTCTCTCTAAATATCTCTCTGAATCTCTCTCTCTCTGAATCTCTCTCTCTCTGAATCTCTCTCTCTCTGAATCTCTCTGAACCTCTCTCTCTCTCTCTCACTCTCCCACTCATTCTCTCATGTCGCCCTTTGTTGCATCCAAATGTGCAAGAATGGCGAAAAGATGACAAAAATTTTGTTCTTTTGACCATCACCAGTCTTTGGCTGTGAGAGCGAACACCACTGATGGGAGGTGCGCCTGTCTGATGGGAGGTACGCCACTTGATCGAGCAATCGACTGTCGCCAAACCATCAGAAGCTTATGAAAGAATCAGTTTAAAAGGTCAACTACCATCCATCAGACGGATCAATAAAAGGGTCACACACTGAGCACAAATACGCACGGGCTCAAAGCAACGGCTGGGGCGACCGTGTGGACACCGATGCCACAAATCAAAGGCAACACAGAGCCTCAAAGCCTAAGCTATGGGGTGACAGAAAGGCAACTAGACTATCAGTACAACAAACTAAGAATAAATAGAGCAGCAGACAGCATGGTCCTACACACGCGAGGAATCGGCATGTGGAGCAGCAGTCATCAACAGGCTGTCGTAAACATGCTTGGGAAGGGGGCTCGAAGCGGAAGCACCCGGCGGGCGATGCAGAGACGCATAGGTAGACTCAGACACACTGCAACGTCGGCCGTCAGCTGCAGGATCCAAGTGGTGATAAAGGTCTTGACCACGGTAGCTTGAATGGTGAATGACGGATGACCGAGAATCGCCAAAGGGTGGTAAAGCGGTCGAAGAGGCGTCACCCTTGAGAGAGGATAAGTCAGGAAGGTCACACAGACCTAGATCACCATAAACATGATCAGCCGCGACATTGCCATGATTGCAAGATGCGGTCTGAACATCCGGTTCGTCAAACGCTTCCACATCACCATACAGCTCCTGCTCAGTCACTCCGCTCGGCACCACCCCAAGCTGCCACAACCCAACATCCTCATCATACATCGGGTTCACAGCTCCCGCCATCGTCCCGTCGTCCAGCTCATGCACCATCCGCGCCGTCTTGAGCCCAAGTTCCGCTCGCCCACCGCCCCCGCCGCGACGACGACGCCACACCACAAACAAAATAAACACCACCACCACAATAAGAATGCCTCCCACGCTCGCCCCCAGCGTCGCACCCGAAAGCCCTCCGCCAGATGACGTCGACGACGATGATGACGACGGTGGCCCCGATGGCTCCGCCTCAAACACAACTGTACGATTCACCCTCATCACATTCTGGTGGTCGTCCTGCACGCTGTACGCCACAATCATCCACCGTGTCCCCGCACCAGAGCCTGCATCACCGCCCGCATCCATGTCCATGTCCGTCTTCGTGGCTGTGTCCTTAGCCGTAGCCGTAGCAGTGTCCGATGATCGCAATACAACCGCCTGTTTCACACGACCGCTCACGTCCCCGGCATAGTCGTCGTACGCCTCCCATCCGGGCTCAACATACTCCGCTCCCCCCACAACATACGTCGTCCCACTCGCCTCATCATGCCGGTACTCTCCAAACAGCAGCTCAAGCCGAGGCGCCACAGTGTCCACAACCGTCATGTTGAAACTCGTCCTCCCAACGTTGCCGCTCGCGTCCGCCACCCGCAAGTGCACCTCATACATCGTTCCTACCGCCGCACTCGCATCAATCAAATGCCGCACACCACGCCAAGCCCGGTAATCAAGACCACCACCAGAGCCTCGGCGTGCTCGATCGGCCGTCGTCGTCGTCGCTGTCGCTGTCGCGTGTCGTCTGTCGTCGTCGTACTCGCTGCCTTTTCATCCGCGTCGCCTCCAATCGCGTGCTCAATCACTGCCATCTCGACACGCTCCAACAGGCTCGTGCCCCGCCACCCTCCATCCGACACGCTCACATACGACCCCAACTCAAAGGCTCGCCCAGTACGAGACCCCTCAAACGTCGCTCCACTCCCACCCCACAGCACTCGAAACTCCGGCGCCACCTCGTCCTCAATCACAACGTACACCTCCAGTCTCCCAGAATTGCCGCTCCCATCACGCGCCGCGTACCCCAATCGGTACCACGTCCCGTTCTCTCCAAACGTGTCCACGCCGCTCACACGCGAATACGCGCTCTCATTCGCAAGCCGCCGCTCAATGCCAATCGTGCACTCACACGGCCCCTCATACCCATCATGGCACGACACCAGCCCCGACGCATCAAACACGTCACTGCCAGCCTCCACCACAACAGGTTCCTCATTCGAACCCACCACACGTCGCAGCACCGGCCCCGTCGTGTCATTCACAACCACGCGCACCCTCGAGCTCCATCCAACATTCCCCGCTCCGTCACGTGCCCAGTACCACACTCCGTACTCCATCGGCACTTCCAAAGGGTACATCTCAATGCTCTCATTGGCATACGCCACAACAGCACCGTCATTCGCGTCCACCGCGCTCCCGACGCTCTCCGTCCCGTTAAAGTCCACGCCCGCGCCTCCCGCCTCCACAAACACAACATCTCGACTCACTGACACCACCGGCGCCCGCGTGTCGCGTACAACAAACTCCAGCGTCCGTGTCACCTATCCCCCCCATCAACCACATACACACACACACACACACGTACATACATACGTCCGTAAGAAGCAGAGACGAGGCACATCCACAACCATCTGCCCAATCCAAAACCAGCAGTCTGCCTCTCCTCATCATTCCCAACCCTCAACAAGCACCGCAACAACAACAACGAAAACAACAAAAACAACAGCAAAAACAACAATAACAACAACAACAACCATCTCCATCACTTACCGAATGACCCGCCGCATCCGTCGCACGATACGTCACGCTCTGCATGCTCGGACTCGAGACAGAGCTCATCGTCACGCTCCCCTCCCGCACCAGCGTGCACGCTGATCTCTCGTCCACGCACGCCCCGTCCACAATATCCCACGCCTGCACAACCGGATATCCCGCCTCCGATCCGGCCTCGCGCTCATACTAGCATCACGCCACGCGCAAACAATCCACGTCAGTTTGCAACCACAACACGCTCGTGCGCAGCCACACTCACAAAACCAAGACTATCCATGGCCACCATCAACACAATTGAGAGGCCCTCGCCTACTCGCCAACGGGACCCAGAGGCGATGCCACACCTGTGCCTCGTCGGGATTGACGGTCAGAACAGGCGGTTGCGTGTCCACAATGAGAAGATCTCGCTGTGCTTGCCCGACGTTGCCTGATGTGTCTTCAACACGATACTCCACCTAGCGCACCCAAGTGTTCGGGTTGAGCAAGTCCCAACTTCATCGCATGCCATTAACCACTCAACTCACGTACCACAATCATGGTGCCATTTGGGGCGATGGTGCTGATGTTCTCAAGCGCGGGTGTGATGCTCATCGTCTGTAACAGAGCTAAAGCAGGGGTGTAATTATCCTCAACTGTGTACCCAGGCTCAGCATACTTGCTTCCAGCTTCAAGTACCACCAACGATGAGCCATTCAAATTCAGCTGCGGAGGAGTTGTGTCCCTCACAATCACTGTACGGGACACAGCTTGCGCTGTTTCACTGCCAAGCTTGAGACTGTACTCGACTTCATATTGCCCAAGCACATCAATGTCCACATTGTTGCGCGAAACCACTAGGCCTGTGACATTACCAGCTACGTTGTCTTCAGCTTCAGCACCATATGCATCGACAAAGCTTGGCAACGTCCCAACCTCAATGAACAAGGGATTTGGTCCAAGCAGCGTAATCACCGGCACGCTGTAGTCAACCAGCTCGACGAAGCGCTTTGCAGATACGCAGTTGTTGTACGAGTCGCAAGCATCGTACTCCAGCGTTACGTTGTCCAAGATGGCATTCGCAATCGTTGCATTCAACAAATCCAAGCCAACCACGTGAACAGTCACAGGGCTCAGGTCGTGTACGCTGTAACCTGGGTCCTTGAAAGTTTCGTCGATATTCCACTGCAGAGGATTGCTGCCAACCAAGATAAACTCTGGAGGAGTCTGATCAGAGACCGTGTAGACCCACTTCAACGTGGCAGGGTTTTGTGCTGCATCCTCGACAGCGAACTGAATGGTGTGTTGCCCCACAGTATTTGCTGGCTGCCCCGGGGGGGTGTGGGAGACGCTGTTTGTCAGCGTGCCGTCAGCACTGTCCAGTGCCGTCACGGCTGGCAAAGAAATTGTCTCTCCGAGTTCAAAGGTTGTACGCGGATTGCCTGCAAAAGCAAGTGTGGGTGGCGTGATATCGTGGCAGATGCGGTTGGATGTTGCCGTGCAATCTGCATTGACAGAGTAACCGGCTTTGCACCGCGCACACGCCAAACAGACTGCCTGTGCAGCCTCAGGTTGAAAAAATTCTGCACCGCATGAAGTCTTAACGCCATCCAAGCAAGCAGAACCTGGAGGACATTGAGCCTGGCCTGTTCGCGTCGTCTCGGTGCCACCTATGCTATAGTAGCCCGAAGACACACGGGTGCAGTCTGTGCTGCCAGAGCTGGAATAATAAGCATTGCTTCCGCATTCGACCGCCTCGACGCCGTTGCAACGCGATCCGGCTGGGCAGAGGGCGCACGCTGCATCTGCTGTTTTACTGCAGCTCGAAGTCAGATACGCGTTCGAAGCGCACGACGTTCGGCAACTCGTGCAAGCACCACTACCATCTGTGTTGTACTTGCCAGCTGAACAAGCCTTTTGATAGGCCCAGTAGAGGGGAAATAGACGTAATAGCGAGCAAAAGCACCAATGAGACCTTGCCATCTTTGTTAAGGAAAAAAATCAGGTGCAAAGTTTCGCATTCGTGACCACGCACGCGCACGCGCTCACGTACCGAACAAGTACCAGGACTCAAGTCACCGCAGCCGGTGCGCTCTTGGCCCGCGCTGCACGAATCGCAGGTTCTACAAGTCCCTGATGACCCATAGCCACACCCTGTACGATAGGCCCCATTGCTGCAAGTGAGGACTGAGCAACTGCTGCAGCCTCTGTCAACGACGGCGCTTGGGCTTGAAGTTTGGTACTGAGAGCTTGAGCATGAGGACCAAGCAGAGCAAGAATAGCTTCCCCTTGTTCCCGAATGAACGTCGTAATAGCCGCTCTTGCAGTTACAAACGTAGGCATCGTGACCCGTGAATGTGCATGCCGTGTTGCTTCCACACGAGTCCGAATTCGCGTAGCAGTTGTCGTCTGAGATGCCACCACGAAAAAAAAAAGTCCGCCATGAGGGACCGCGGGCCACAGATTTTGTGGTGTTTACAGCCCGCATCAAAACCAGCCGATATCACCAGACATCAACGCACAAGGAGTATAGGTCAATGTGACGAGAATGTGGCCTCGGGAAAAACTCAAGGTCCGAACTTCACCATTCTTGTGAATGTTGGACATGGTAAGCGAGCCCAACTAAACATGAAACGCACAAAGACGGGATGAGCAGGTATTGGACAGACTGGCATCGCTAGACTTCAAGCAGGAGTGGAAATGCCGGGTCATACCGAATCAAAGTCCCACCACTTCAAACCACCCTCATCGTCAGCAGCTTGCACAGAAATTGAGGCCTAAAGATGTAACGCAAGAAAGAAGTCGACCTGAATCTTGTGCATCTCCCTCGTTGCGAATGGTTGGCGGACGCGCGAAATTTTCAATGAGCAATGCAAAGCCGGGACCGTACCGTTCGGCTGACGCCTGGAATTTTAATTTCCTCGCCCTTGAAGTTGGGAGCTAACGAGCCAGATGAGCGAGGCCCGGGCGTGACACACAACACTGTTGGGTGCCTCGGGGGCAATTAAAAGCGACAGCAGGAAATTGACAGGGATGTGCAAACACTGAGACTGACTGTTGTCGTCATCGATGGTGGACGTGAGATAGTCGGTTCCGCCGAACGTGAAAATCAGGAAGACGTCGCTCTCGCCGCTGGGCCATGAGTCTAACGTCAAGTGAGAGCAGTGAGGTGAAAGATGAAGAAGACAACGATTGAACCGCACAGTCGAGGAAGCGTAGCAGACCTGCATCCTCAAAGCTTCCATCCCAGACGTTGATGACCAATTCGTCGCCGACAACAGCTGGTAGACCTGAAGTAAAAAGCGAGTGAGTTGGTGCGGGCTTGGGATGCTCTTCACCCATGTCAA
>NW_001865052.1:205742-208312 GCF_000002865.3 Monosiga brevicollis MX1
TGCTGCAGACCCGTTCGCTTCAGTAACGTCACAAGGTTCAACCCCATGCCGCATCTGCCCAAAACCCGGCATGCAGCACAAATGAGAATGCCCGGCACTCAAAACAGTGCGCCCGTGGTGTCAGCAGGAGAGTATCACGTACAGAAGAACGAGGAGGTGCATGGCGTTGAGAAGCTTGACACGGTAGGGCCAGGTACTCATAAGGTGGACGGCTTGTACGGCATAGATACCCGTCACCAAAGCAGCTATGTTGCAATGCATGCCGGCATCGAGGGGAGATTGGTGAGAGTGGAGTGTGTGGCAACTGAGCATGATAAGAATGTGGCAAACTTTGTGAAGCGTACTCTGGGTGATCGGATACTCGGTACAGGCGGTGAGGGCAATCAAGATGGCGAGCTTAAAGGCACCCGATGTCACCTGTCCCAAAGGTGATTGTGAGTGATGGGATGGACGAATTGCGCTCATTGCCAAGGGCAGGGGGTGCATGTACGCTCCCGACGAGCAAGGGTAGCTTGCGGTCAAGGAGACGAACCCAATGAAATGCGCCCCGGCGCGTGAAAGAGGTCCAAAAGAAACTGCGCCGCAGAAGCCAGGTGTCATCCGCGCGGGATTCTTCGTGTTGTTGCCACCCGAAAACAGGATAAGAGCGCGACAGCCGACCAAGAAATATCAGATCCGACAGCCTGCCGTTTGCACGCACCATAGGCAGCTTCCAAGCTCTGAATCTGGGCTTCGTGGCGGACGGAGCTGAACGTGATGAGGCTGCGGTGGACACGACGCCAGCCGGCCCAGACAAGGCTGACGCCCCAGGCGGCGGTAATCGTTGCGCCAACGACCTGATAAAGGAGCTGATCGGTGCTATCGCACTCGATTGCGTTATCCACGTAGAGCAGGCGGGCACCAGTGCGCTCGTCGCAGACGAAGGGCCGGAGGACGGCAATGCCCACAGGGAGCAACAGAATGTAGCCTGAGACATCCAGCAATGATATATACAGCCACGTCAGTTCGGCCACAAGAAATAATGGGTAGGAACGAAAGGGAAAAAAAGGGACGAGACGGTGATGAGGACTGGGTGCCTAGAAGTGGGCATACCGAGGCTGTAGCTGATGGCAGCAAGACTAGCACGGGCCAGATTGATGTCACGTAGGTGCCTCAGAAGGAAGCGGCGTGACAGCCCTCGGCCCAAGTACAGCACAACGGGCAAAGCCACAAACACCCAAAAGTATGCGGCGTAATTAAAGTTCATTTTGTTCACCAGAACCTCGCTAGAGGCCCCGCTGTATACACGGCTGGCAGCAAAGGTCCAGAAATCCAGACCCGGGATGGTCATCCAGCCAATGCCATCGAGCAGACTATTGATGTGATGGTTCAGGAGCGATGGGGAAAAACAGGACGCCGATTGGCGGCAAAGAAAGTGAGCAAAAGGTGAGTGAAAGGGGTGCTTGCTCAAAGAGGGCAGGCTGAGAAGAAGCAAAAGGCTCAGAGATGGGAGAATTGGCGGGATGGCGCGTACGAGGGCTCGGGGTGTGTGGAAAAGAGGGCCATGTTGAGGAAGACCACCATGACCTTGGAATCAAGACGACGAATGTGGCAGCAGGCAGAACAGATGAGATGCAACGGCGAGAGGCGCCCGATCGCCACACTGTACGGCCCAGACTCGAGACTGCACGACTCGTGTCAAGTACAAAGCGCTGCACGCAAACCTGAAAAAAGTCTACAAAAAGGAAAGCCCAATTGACGCCGAGGAGCCGGGCCGAGCGCCGAGTGACTCGTGTGCCCTGTCCATCTTGGCCCGCCTCAGTACCCTGGTCCAGCGTAGCAGTGGCGAGCCCGGCCTCGATATCAATCATGGACGCCCTGTCAATTGGGCTACACGGTGAGGTCCAGGGCGTGGTAGCGCTGCACCCGCAGCACGGCCAGGCAGCAGGTACAGAGAACAAGTCGTACCGAGCATTGTTGTAGGGTATCTTAAACTCCAGGGGATATCCCCGAAGAAAGTTTTCGCGCACGCCCGAGCCTCCGCGCGGCGCCATGCTGCGGTTTGTAGCGACACCCCACGCACATGCGCGCGCGCGCGCAAGAGCGAGAAGGAGGGAGAACGGAAACGGAGGAGGAGGAGGAGGAGGAGGACTGCCAGCCAATGAGACAGCGAAACCGCGGCTCGCTCGTCTCACCCCGAGATGGACCTTCCACCCAATGGCCCCAGATCCAATATCCCAATACCAAGCCACGATCTCACCCCTCCTCATACACCCACCCTCACCCACACCACCGTCACTCGGCTCACACACGCACACGCTCACTCGCTCACACTCTCACACCTCCGTCGTCTGGGCCGATCAACCCGATGCAGCACACACACACACACACACAATTGGAATTTTTTTTTTTTTTTTAATTTCCTCCCCTAACAACGACACACACACACACACACTCTCTCTCTCTCTCTCTCTCTTTTTCTGACAATCATCTTCTCGCTGACATTCTGACAACAAAAAGCGTGCGAGCAATTCTCATCATCACACACACACACACACACACACAAGCTTTTTTTAGATTTTTTTGGGCTC